>NC_069504.1:98183099-98330599 GCF_027579735.1 Bombina bombina
AGCAGAGAGGGTGTGTGGAAGTGGCCGTTGTGGGGGGCATGGCTGGGGGTGTGGTTGGGCAGAGCGGCAGTGACAAGGGGGCGTGGCTGGCGGGAGTGCTGTGATGGGGCATGGGCGGGAACAGGTCGGGTGGGTGTGGCCATGGCATGGTCGGACGGAGCGTCCGTGATGAGGGGGCATGGCCGGTGGGAGTGTTGTGATGGGGCGGGGTCTGGGGGAACGGGTCGGGTGGGCGTGGTAGGATGAGAGTGGGCATGGCCTGAGAGAGCGTACAAGAGAGGGAGAGAGTGCAAAAGAGGGGGGAGAGAGAGCAAAAGAGAGAGGAGAGAGAGCAAAAGAGAGGGGAGAGAGCACAAAAGAGGAGGAGAGCAAAAGAGTAGGAGGATAGAGTGCAAAGGGGGGGGAGAGCAAAAGAGGGGGAGAGAGAGAGCAAAAAAAGGGGGGAGAGAGAGAGCATAAGAGAGGGGAGAGAAAGCAAAAGAGAGGGGAGAGAGCACAAAATAGGGGGGAGAGGAGGCAAAAGAGAGGGAGGAGAGAGTGCAAAAGGGGGGGAGAGAAAAAGAGGGGAGAGAGAGAGCAAAAGAGAGGGAAGAGAGAGCAAAAGAGAGGGGAGAGAAATCAAAAGAGGGGTAGAGAGAGAGCAAAAGAGAGGGGAGAGAGAGCAAAAGAGAGGGAGAGAGCAAAATAGAGGAGGGACAGAGAGAGGGCAGAAGAGAGGGGGGAGAGAGAGCAAAAGAGAGGGGGAGAGGGAGAGAAAGGGGGGGGGAGAGAGAGAAAGAGAGAGCAAAAGAGAGGGGGAGAGACAGATTGCAAAAGAGAGAGGGGAGAGAGAGAGAGCAAAAGAGGGGGGAGAGAGAGCAAAAGAGGGAGAGAGAGCAAAAGAGAGGAGGAGAGAGAGCCAAAGAGAGGGGGAGAGGGAGTGAGAGGGGGGAGAGAAAGAGAGCAAAATAGAGAGGGTGAGAGAGAGCACAAGAGAGAGAGAGAGAGAGAGAGAGCAAAAGAGGGAGAGAAAGAGAGAGAGAGCAGAAGAGAGGGGGGAGAGAGAGCAAAAGAGAGGGGGAGAGGGAGACAAAGGGGGGAGAGAGAGAGCAAAAGAGAGGGGGAGAGACAGATAACAAAAGAGAGAGGGGAGAGAGAGAGAGAGAGAGAGAGAGAGAGAGAGAGAGAGAGAGAGAGAGAGAGAGAGAGAGAGCAAAAGAGGGGGGAGAGAGAGCAAAAGAGGGAGAGAGAGCAAAAGAGAGGGGGAGAGAGAGCCAAAGAGAGGGGGATAGGGAGTGAGAGGGGGAGAGAAAGAGAGCAAAATAGAGGGGGAGAGAGAAAGCACAAGAGAGAGGGGAGAGAGAGAGCAAAAGAGAGGGAGAGAGAGAGAGCAAAAGAGAGGGGGAAGAGAGAGAGAGCAAAAGAGAGGGGGAAGAGAGAGCAAAGATAGTGAAGAGAGAGCAAAGATAGGGGAGAGAGAGCAAAAGAGAGGGGAGAGAGAGCAAAAGAGAGGGGAAGAGGGGGAGAGAGAAGGGGAGAACAAAAGCAAAAGAGAGGGGGGAGAGATAGAGAGCAAAAGAGAGGGGGGAGACAGAGAGCAAAAGATAGGGGGGAGAGAGAGGGGGAGAGAAAGAGAGCAAAAGAGAGGGGGGAGAGAGAGAGAACAAAAGAAAGGGGGAGGAAGAGTAAAAGAGAGGGAGGAAAAGAGAGGTGGGAGAGAGAGAGCAAAAGAGAGGAGGGAGAGAGAGCAAAATAGAGGGGGGAGAGAGAGAGCAAAAGAGAGGGAAGAGAGAGAGAGCAAAAGAGAGGGATAGAGAGAGAGATAGAGAGGGGGGAGAGAGAGAGTGCAAAAGAGAAGGGAGAGAGAGAGCGAGAGAGTGGGAGAGAGAGAGCAAAAGAGAGGGGCAGAGAGAGAGAGCAAAAGAGAGGGGAGAGCAAGCAAAGGAGAGGGGAGAGAGCACAAAAGAGGAGGGAGAGAGAGAGCAAAAGAGGGGGGAGAGAGAGCAAAAGAGAGGGAAGAAAGAGCAAAAGAGAGGGGAGAGAAAGTAAAAAAGAGAGGAGAGAGAGCAAGAGAGGGGGGAGAGAGAGGGGGGGAGAGAGAGAGAGCAAAAGAGAGGGGAGAGAGAGCAAGAGAGGGGGAGAGAGAGATAGAGCAAAAGAAAGGGGGGGGAGAGAGAGCAAAAGAGAGGGGGGAGAGAGAGAGCAAAAGAGGGGGAGAGAGAGCAAAAGAGGGGGAGAGCAAAAGAGAGGGGGGGGGCAAAAGAGAGGGGGAGAGGGGGAGAGAGGGGGGAGAAAGAGAGCAAAATAGAGGGGGGAGAGAGAGAGAGAGAGAGCAAAAGAGATGGGGGAGAGAGAGCAAAAGAGAGGGGAGAGAGAGAGCAAAAGAGAGGGGAGAGAGAGCAAAGAGAGGGGAGAGAGAGCAAAAGAGAGGGGAGAGAGAGCAAAAGAAAGGGAGAGAGAGAGAGATAGCAAAAGAGAGGGGGAGAGAACAAAAGAGAAAGGGGAGAGAGAGCAAAAGAGAGGGGGAAAAGAGGGGGAGAGAGGGGGAGAGAAAGAGAGCAAAAGAGAGGGGTGAGAGAGAGAGAGAGAGAGAGCAAAAGAGAGGGGGGAAAGAGGGGGAGAGAAAGAGAGCAATAGAGAGGGGAGAGAGAGAGCAAAAGAAAGGGGGCATAGAGAGCAAAAGAAAGGGGGGAGAGAGAGAGCAAAAGAGAGGGGGAGAGAGAGCAAAAGAGAGGGGGAGAGAGCAAAAGAGAGGGGAGAGCAAGCAAAGGAGAGGGGAGAGAGCACAAAAGAGGAGGGAGAGAGAGAGCAAAAGAGGGGGGAGAGAGAGAGCAAAAGAGAGGGAAGAAAGAGCAAAATAGAGGGGAGAGAAAGTAAAAGAGAGAGGAGAGAGAGCAAGAGAGGGGGAGTGAGAGGGGGGAGAGAGAGAGCAAAAGAGAGGGGAGAGAGAGCAAGAGAGGGGGAGAGGGAGAGATAGAGCAAAAGAGGGGGGAGAGAGAGAGAGCAAAAGAGGGGGGAGAGAGAGCAAAAGAGGGGGGAGAGGGAGAGCATAAGAGAGGGGGGAGCAAAAGAGAGGGGGAGAGGGAGAGGGAGAGAGAGGGGGGAGAAAGAGAGCAAAATAGAGGGGGGGGGGGAGAGAGAGAGAGAGAGAGAGAGCAAAAGAGATGGAGGAAGAGAGAGCAAAAGAGAGGGGAGAGAGAGAGCAAAAGAGAGGGGAGAGAGAGCAAAGAGAGGGGAGAGAGAGCAAAAGAGAGGGGAGAGAGAGCAAAAGAAAGGGAGAGAGAGATAGCAAAAGAGAGGGGGAAGAGAACAAAAGAGAAAGGGGAGAGAGGGGGAGAGAAAGAGAGCAAGAGAGAGGGGTGAGAGAGAGAGCAAAAGAGAGGGGGAAAGAGGGGGAGAGAAAGAGAGAAAGAGAGCAATAGAGAGGGGAGAGAGAGAGAGCAAAAGAAAGGGGGCATAGAGAGCAAAAGAAAGGGGGGAGAGAGAGAGAGCAAAAGAGAGGGGGAGAGAGAGCAAAAGAGAGGGGGGAGAGAGCAAAAGAGAGGGAGGAGAGAGAGCAAAATAGAGGGGGAGAGAGAGAGCTTAAAAGAAAGGGGGAAGAAAGAGAGCAAGAGAGGGGGGAGAGAGAGAGCGCAAAAGAGAAGGGAGAGAGAGCAAAAGAGAGGGGGAGAGAGAGCAAATAAGAGGGGGAGAGAGAGCAAAAGTGAGGGGGAGAGAGAGAGCACAAAAGAGAGGGGGAGAAAGAGTGCATAAGAGAGGGGGAGAGAGAGCACATAAGAGATGGGGGAGAGAGAGAGCAAGGGGTGGGACCGCTGTACTAAAAAAAATGGCCCGTGTACACAGGCTTTAGGACTAGTGTATATATAAATATATATATGTGTGTGTGGGGGGGTATATATGTGTGTGTTTGTATATATATATATATATATATATAAATATACATATATAATTATATAAAGGCATTGGTATATACAGATATATATATATATATATATATATATATATATATATATATATATATTTAAAAATACTCTGAACATATTGCCCTATGTGAAGAACATTGCAATGGGAAATATTTACAGTAAATACATAGTTAAAGGGACTCAACTTTTTTTTCATGATTCAGATAGAACATACAATTTTATCAAATGTTCTTTGTTTTCTTGTTATCTTTTGTTAAAAAGCAGGAATGTAAGCTCAGGAGTGTGCATGTGTCTGCAGCACTATATGGTGGCAATTTTACAGCAATGTTATACATAAGCAAGAGCCCTAGGCCTAGATTTGGAGTTTGGCGGTAGCCGTGAAAACCAGCGTTAGAGGCTCCTAACGCTGGTTTTAGGCTACCTCCGGTATTTGGAGTCACTCAAAATAGGGTCTAACGCTCACTTTTCAGCCGCGACTTTTCCATACCGCAGATCCCCTTACGTCAATTGCGTATCCTATCATTTCAATGGGATTTTCTAACTCCGGTATTTAGAGTCGTGTCTGAAGTGAGCGTTAGAATTCTAACGACAAAACTCCAGTCGCAGAAAAAAGTCAGTAGTTAAGAGCTTTCTGGGCTAACGCCGGTTCATAAAGCTCTTAACTACTGTACTCTAAAGTACACTAACACCCATAAACTACCTATGTACCCCTAAACCGAGGTCCCCCCACATCGCCGCAACTCGATTAAATTTTTTTAACCCCTAATCTGCCGACCGCCACCTACGTTATCCTTATGTACCCCTAATCTGCTGCCCCTAACACCGCCGACCCCTATATTATATTTATTAACCCCTAATCTGCCCCCCACAACGTCGCCGCCAGCTACCTACACTTATTAACCCCTAATCTGCCGTCCGCACGCCGCCGCCAGCTACATTATCCCTATGTACCCCTAATCTGCTGCCCTAACATCGCCGACCCCTATATTATATTTATTAACCCCTAACCTGCCCCCCACAACGTCGCCGCCACCTACCTACAATAATTAACCCCTAATCTGCCGACCGCAAAGAGCCGCCAGCTACATTATAGCTATGTACCCCTAATCTGCTGCCCCTAACACCGCCGACCCCTATATTATATTAATTAACCCCTAACCTGCCCTCCCTAACATCGCCGACACCTAACTTCAATTATTAACCCCTAATCTGCCGACCTAATCTCGTCGCTATTCTAATAAATGTATTAACCCCTAAAGCTAAGTGTAACCCTAACACTAACAACCCCCTATATTAAATATCATTTACATCTAACGAAATTAATTAACTCTTATTAAATAAATTATTCCTATTTAAAGCTAAATACTTACCTGTAAAATAAATCCTAATATTGCTACAACATAAATTATAATTATATTATAGCTATTTTAGGATTAATATTTATTTTCCAGGTAACTTTGTATTTATTTTAACCAGGTACAATAGCTATTAAATAGTTAAGAACTATTTAATAGCTAAAATAGTTAAAATAATTACAAAATTACCTGTAAAATAAATCCTAACCTAAGTTACAATTAAACCTAACACTACACTATCAATAAATTAATTAAATAAAATACCTACAATTACCTACAATTAAACCTAACACTACACTATCAATAAATAAATTAAATACAATACCTACAAATAACTACAGCCAATCGGATTGAACTTGATTCTGATTGGCTGATTCCATCAGCCAATCAGAATATTCCTACCTTAATTCCGATTGGCTGATAGAATCCTATCAGCCAATCGGAATTCGAGGGACGCCATCTTGGATGACGTCATTTAAAGGAACCGTCATTCGTCGTTCAGTCGTCGGCCAGGATGGGTGTTCCGCATCGGAGGTCTTCAGGATGCTGCCGCTCCGCTCCGGATGGATGACTATAGAAGATCCCGCTTGGATGAAGACTTCAATCGGATGGAAGACCTCTTCTGCCCCGCTTGGATGAAGACTTCTACAGGATGGAGGACTTCTTCTTGCTCTTCTTGGATCAAGACTTCGGAACCTCTTCTGGACCGATCGCTGAACCCGGTGAGGTGAAGACAAGGTAGGGAGATTTTCAGGGGCTTAGTGTTAGGTTTATTTAAGGGGGGTTTGGGTTAGATTAGGTATGTGGGTGGTGGGTTGTAATGTTGGGGGGGGTATTGTATGTTTTTTTTTACAGGCAAAAGAGCTGAACTTCTTGGGGCATGCCCCGCAAAGGGCCCTGTTCAGGGCTGGTAAGGTAAAAGAGCTTTGAACTTTAGTAATCTAGTATAGGGTAGGGCATTTTTTTATTTTGGGGGGCTTTGTTATTTTATTAGGGGGCTTAGAGTAGGTGTAATTAGTTTAAAATTGTTGTAATATTTTTCTTATGTTTGTAAATATTTTTTTATTTTTTGTAACTTAGTTCTTTTTTATTTTTTGTACTTTAGTTAGTTTATTTCATTGTAGTTATTTGTAGGTATTGTATTTAATTAATTTATTGATAGTGTAGTGTTAGGTTTAATTGTAGGTAATTGTAGGTATTTTATTTAATTAATTTATTGATAGTGTAGTGTTAGGTTTAATTGTAACTTAGGTTAGGATTTATTTTACAGGTAAATTTGTAATTATTTTAACTATTTTAGCTATTAAATAGTTCTTAACTATTTAATAGCTATTGTACCTGGTTAAAATTAATACAAAGTTACCTGTAAAATAAATATTAATCCTAAAATAGCTATAATATAATAATAATTTATATTGTAGCTATATTAGGATTTATTTTACAGGTAAGTATTTAGCTTTAAATAGGAATAATTTATTTAATAAGAGTTAATTAATTTCGTTAGATTAAAATTATATTTAATTTAGGGGGGTGTTAGTGTTAGGGTTAGACTTAGCTTTAGGGGTTAATACATTTATTAGAATAGCGGTGAGCTCAAGTCGGCAGATTAGGGGTTAATAATTGAAGTTAGGTGTCGGGAGGGCAGATTAGGGGTTAATACTATTTATGATAGGGTTAGTGAGGCGGATTAGGGGTTAATAACTTTATAATAATAGCGGTGCGGTCCGCTCGAAAGATTAGGGGTTAATAAGTGTAGGCAGGTGGAGGCGACGTTGTGGGGGGCAGATTAGGGGTTAATAAATATAATATAGGGTCGGCGATGTTAGGGCAGCAGATTAGGGGTACATAGGGATAATGTAAGTAGCGTCGGTTTACGGAGCGGCAGATTAGGGGTTAATAATAATATGCAGGGGTCAGCGATAGCGGGGGCGGCAGATTAGGGGTTAATAAGTGTAAGGTTAGGGGTGTTTAGACTCGGGGTACATGTTAAAGTGTTAGGTGCAGACGTAGGAAGTGTTTCCCCATAGCAAACAATGGGGCTGCGTTAGGAGCTGAACGCGGCTTTTTTGCAGGTGTTAGGTTTTTTTTCAGCTCAAACAGCCCCATTGTTTTCTATGGGGGAATCGTGCACGAGCACGTTTTTTAGGCTGGCCGCTTGCGTAAGCAACTCTGGTATCGAGAGTTGAAGCTGCGTTAAATATGCTCTACGCTCCTTTTTTGGAGCCTAACGCAGCCTTTATGTGGACTCTCAATACCAGAGTTATTTTTATGGTGCGGCCAGAAAAAAGCCGGCGTTAGCTTTTCGGGTCCTTACCGACAAAACTCTAAATCTAGCCGCTAGATAGCAGCACTATTTCCTGTCATGTAGAGCTCCAGAGATGTGCACGCCACCTCTATAGATATTTATTCAACAAAGAATAACATGAGAACTAAGCAAATTTGATAACAGAAGTAAATTGGACACTTTTTTAAAATTATATTCTCTATCTGAAAACTGCAAGAAAAAAAATTGTTTTTCATGTCCCTTTAAATACTTTATAAAATATGAATATTGCATAAATAGGATTTTTCATGTTTTCAGCTACTTAACTGCAAAGGGCTCCAATGTAATTATATGTATGTCTATATATGTATACATATGTATTTCTGTGTTTATATGTTTGTATATATATATATATATATATATATATTTATATTTATATATATATATATATATATATATATAGAGAGAGAGAGAGAGAGAGAGAGAGAGAGGTGTATATATGTCTGTAAATGCATATATACATATAAATACATATATATATATATACACACACACATATATTATATTCATTTATACAGTGTATATATATATATATATATATATATATATAGAGAGAGAGAGAGAGAGAGAGAGAGAGAGGTGTATATATGTCTGTAAATGCATATATACATATAAATACATATATATATATATACACACACACATATATTATATTCATTTAAATGACCAATAACGAAGCCTAAGCCTCAAGATAGAGAAAGTGCGCTAACAAGCTAAAAGTATACACACCACATTAAAAGATATTTATATTATATTATATTCATTTATACAGTGTATATATATATATATAGAGAGAGAGTGAGAGAGAGAGAGAGAGAGGTGTATATATGTCTGTAAATGCATATATACATATAAATACATATATATATATATACACACACACACATATATTATATTCATTTATACAGTGTATATATATATATATATATATATATCAATGTAAGCCCTTTACCAGTCTTTTTTTCTCTTCTAACACCTGAGACCTCATATCTTTGAGCCCTTGTAACTTTTATATGCTATATTGCTATTTAATATTTTTTATTAGATTGTGTTATTATGAGTGTAACTGTACTCTCAGTATCTTGTAAAAGATAACCAGAGCTCTGAAGTCGTGATATCCCGATGAGTGTTAAATTCAATTGCGCTTCAGCGATCTTAATACTTTCAACTTGTACTAGTACAAGTGTTACTTCCGACAAGCGTAAACAGCCACGATAAACCCGATATTGCTAGCGTGCAAATTGCTACAGCTCCACTCCTAATCTAGCCCATTGAGTGCTCTTACAAACAACCTTTTTAAAAGTGAAAGGCAAAGAAAGCCAATGGCACTACTAGATCTATCTTAAACCTTTTTAGAATTTCTTAAGAGCAATTTTCCTGATAAATAATTGAGCATCTTGGTTGGTTTCAAATTTGTCTAGGGATGGGGTAGGACAAAAAGACAACCCTTTTGATAACACTTCTTTATGATCCTCTGATAGCAATTAGGTTGATTAGTTTATTATTCTTAGTGATTCATTTTCACTTGTGAAAAGGGACTTTGAGCTCTCTGATAGGGTTTCCAGCCTTTTTTGTTTGTTTTGTTGGTTGCTTGGCTTTTGTTTTGCCTTTTTGGCTTTCCCCCTGCCTCTTCTGGTGCGTCTGTTACTGAAGAGGCACTTGCTCCTAAAAAATCTTTCCTTTTACCTTGTTTAATTCTCATATGACTATCAGAGTTGGATGTTTGGGGTTCTGTTTCTGATTCTTGAGCCTTAGATTCCTCTCCTTCAGTATCTGAGATGTCACTATGAATAACATTCACTCTAGATGGTCTTTCTTTATTAGGATTGGATCTTTTCTTCCACTTGTATACCTTTTTGTTAGCATAGTCGGTTTTGTCTCTATTAAGTTCAATTATTTATCAGGAAAATTGCTCTTAAGAGATTCTACAATAGAAAACCTAATACATCTTGTGAGGAACCTCCAACTAACAATTGGACTGATGAGGAGAGAAATACTCTAGAAATATTAGAGCATTTGTTACAGGAAAATGAACTGACAAATGATTTATCAAACAAACCTCCTACAAAATGTAAATGAAGAGATAAAATCCAAAATAAATCTGTATTTAGGCTACCCCATGTGGTATACTTACTCGCTCATTAGGTGGAGCATTTGATTGCTTGCAGCTCACATTAATATAGCTACTCCGGGACTTTGCTTAACTTAACTCTGAATATTTGGATGCACATATAACCTAGTTCCTAACCCTAATTGTATTACCCGGCTATTCTATGAATGGAGGTCTACAATACACTATACAAACGTATTCAGATGCTTGGTTTATGATTGTGTTTCAGTGACCTCCCAGTGTACAAGCTATCCACGGCACTATTAGGGTAGATTACAATCAGTTAGGGTTCCATTTGCTTCAATCATGTATGTTGACCCCCTTTATTATGAACTGTAATTTGATCAGTGATGTATAAGCACATACTATTGATACTATGAGGCATATTTAAGAAATGTCTTGCGGACCTGATCCGACACTGCGGATCAGGTCCGCAAGACATGCCTGAATGCAGAGAGCAATACGCTCTTCGCATTTAACATTGCACCAGCAGTTCACAAGAGCTGCTGGTGCAACGCCGCCCCCTGCTGACTTGCGGCCAATGGGCCGCCAGCAGGGGGTGTCAATCAACCTGATCATACTCGATCGGGTTGAATTGTTGTGATTCCTGTCCGCCTGCTCAGAGCAGGCAGACAGGGTTATGGAGCAGCGGTCTTTGTGACACGGGCCGTCAAGCTCCTTTCGGAGCTTGATAGATAGGCCCCCTATAATAGGAATTAGGTGCATCTCATATTGCATTTCAGAGTAAATCGAACTGCAAACCAACCAGCTATATACCTTTTGTGCTGGGCATTTCAGAGTTAATTAAAAGCTATTTATAGCAAACTGTTGGCAACTCACTCCACCACCATTACATATTACACCACAGGAGGTACCTAAGTGTGTTTTTAAATATGCACTTTCCTATTTTATTTACAAACTTATTAAAAGTTAAGTTTTAAAATTATTTGAACCATATCTTCTATATTCTATACTAAGTTGTTTAATTGAATCAGCTATCTAGCTGAATAATTTTTCTAATAACCTTAGAGTGCTATAAATGTATTTCTTTCAAGAGTAGGTTCTTTCCTTCTCTTAAATACTTTGTATTAACATTTTTAAAAGTGTTTGTTCTTAAAGGGATAGAAAGGTAAAAAAAAAAATGTGAATGGGTACATTTCATATTTGAAAAGAAGACAGATACGGATAGGGTATAGCGCTAGACCAAAAACCTACTTAGCCTCACTAAAGGTTATTGTCTCCTCCCTAGACAATAGAGAATTAAGAATGTAAAATCAGTTGATATAGGAGACGCTATAGAGCCGTAGGATATATAGATATAAATAAATGTAAAATTCACTGTATCGTTACCAGTTAAAACAATCCAAAAAATTAAAAATCCAAAAATCCCAATGACCCTTAAGGGATACGTTTAAATACTATTTATGTGCAAAATCTGTGATAAAAAATCGGTGATAATTAAAAATAAAGGAAAATATCTACGTACATATATATAAAAACAATTTATCCAAGTGAAAAATCAAAGTGAAATAAATGCAGTATATCAAAGTGCAATCAATGATCAAGTGACAATATTTAGTAAAACACAGATGTGATATTTAATAAGTCAATGCATAAAAGGTTGACACATACAATCCATATAACAATCAATCATACATAAAATAAAACCGATTTAAACATACACACTATACATAACCCCTCAGATTCCCCAAATCAAATGTGGCTGGCGGAGAACACCTATAATGACTGTGTTCTAATCTTGGTGTTAGTAATTCAAGGGGATCCCCCAAAGAAGATGGTCCGGAATGATAATGTGGGTTTAATTATTGTAACTCCAAAGATATAAATGTTAATGTTTCTGAATGATGCCGTTATATCCCCAGTCTTTTTTGGTCACAAATAAAAGCCCACGATGGTATAGAGCTCCTTCCTTAATGTTCTCTTAGTTAATAGGCAATCAAGTATTTATAATTTAGCCGGGAGGCTCTCCTACCTTCTTACAAGTGTCTGCCAGCGATCTCCTTACCTGGCCCGACACTCCGGCTGCTCCTTTAGATGTCTGCTCAGCGAAAATCTTGTGAGTGACGTCACCCGGTTCCGGGTCCTAGGTGACCACTTGCGCAAGTGTTTGTTTCCACAGGATGTCCTCTGTACGCCAGGGTACAGAGAGTTCACTTCAGCTTCGGTCCTCCAAAAAATCACAAACAGTAGCAGGTAAGTCCTCTATGCGTTTCAACCCCTTCTGGGTCTTTTTCAAGATGCTACTTCCTGCAACCTTTGCCCTTAAATCCACTCTCTGCACAGGTGATTCGCTATTGCTACAACACCTTTCCGCAGGTAACTATTTCCTGGGGGGGAATCAAAACACCTCCTTTGTGAACACATATAGTGAGGATCATGTATTAATGAAGAAGATTCTGAGAAAGCACTGGCACTTGCTGAAAAATGACCCAGTTATTGGGGACAAATTGCCAGTTTACCCTAGGATAGTTTACAAAAAAACTAAGAACTTGAAATCGCTGCTAGCACCCAGTGAGTTTAGAAGGCAAGGAAAAAATAAAAATAAAAAAGACTTGGATTTGAGGGGGGAAGAAGTCAGGGGTTTCTTTCCCTGTGCAACATGCAAAGCATGTAGATGTGGGTCAAAAAAGAAAAAGGTTCCAATTCCGGGCACAAATAGAGAGTTTACTATAAAGGACACCATAAGATGTAGTAATAAAGGGGTTGTGTATATGTTACAGTGCTCATGCAATCTGTTTTACATTGGAGAGACAACCAGAATGCTCAGGGATCGGATTAGGGAGCATATCTGGAACATAGAAAAGGGGAAATTGGAAACCCACCTATACACACATTTTAGAGAAATCCACATGAACAACATTAAAGAACTAAAATACTGGGGATTGTGTGTAGTGCGAAATAACTGGAGGGGGGGGACTTTGAAAATAGATTAGTCAAAAGGGAAGCAGGATTAATCTATGAGTTTAACATTTTGCATCCGTTGGGTTTGAATTCAGAGTTGGAATTAGCCCCCTTTTTAACTTAGGGATTTATTATCTTTAGTACCCTACATTTTAGCATTTTTGGCTTTTTTCAGCTTTTTAGTTTAGAGTTCTTCCTTGTGGATCTTTAACCTGATAGAGAGTAATAACTAGTATTAAGATTGTAGAGCAGGGAATTATTTAGATAGGAATGTAGGGCTAGGTTTGTTTGAGCTAGGTTCTATTTATATTCTATGTGATTTTCATGTTTTAAATTTTATATGCATTAGTTATTTTGGATGTCATCTGAAGTGGGATAAATCTTGGCCTTAGGTTGACCACGCAATATTTCATCAATATTTCATCTGAATTTTTCTATTTTCCCTGTTTGTCATGTATTTTCTCCTTATATTGTTTTATAAATTGTAGTCTTATGTATTATTACAATTGTATTATTTTTAAGGATTTTTAAGGAGTTTTAACGTTATTTGATTATATGGAAACGAGTTTTTAAACACTAGAGATCTGGCTTGGGATTTGGTGTGAAAATTTACAAACAAAGAATGACATGTGAGGTGTTTTGATTCCCCCCCAGGAAATAGTTACCTGCGGAAAGGTGTTGTAGCAATAGCGAATCACCTGTGCAGAGAGTGGATTTAAGGGCAAAGGTTGCAGGAAGTAGCATCTTGAAAAAGACCCAGAAGGGGTTGAAACGCGTAGAGGACTTACCTGCTACTGTTTGTGATTTTTTGGAGGACCGAAGCTGAAGTGAACTCTCTGTACCCTGGCGTACAGAGGACATCCTGTGGAAACAAACACTTGCGCAAGTGGTCACCTAGGACCCGGAACCGGGTGACGTCACTCACAAGATTTTCGCTGAGCAGACATCTAAAGGAGCAGCCGGAGTGTCGGGCCAGGTAAGGAGATCGCTGGCAGACAGTTGTAAGAAGGTAGGAGAGCCTCCCGGCTAAGTTATAAATACTTGATTGCCTATTAACTAAGAGAACATTAAGGAAGGAGCTCTATACCATCGTGGGCTTTTATTTGTGACCAAAAAAGACTGGGGATATAACGGCATCATTCAGAAACATTAACATTTATATCTTTGGAGTTACAATAATTAAACCCACATTATCATTCCGGACCATCTTCTTTGGGGGATCCCCTTGAATTACTAACACCAAGATTAGAACACAGTCATTATAGGTGTTCTCCGCCAGCCATATTTGATTTGGGGAAATCTGAGTGGTTATGTATAGTGTGTATGTTTAAACCGGTTTTATTTTATGTATGATTGATTGTTATATGGATTGTATGTGTCAACCTTTTATGCATTGACTTATTAAATATCACATCTGTGTTTTACTAAATATTGTCACTTGATCATTGATTGCACTTTGATATACTGCATTTATTTCACTTTGATTTTTCACTTGGATAAATTGTTTTTATATATATGTACGTAGATATTTTCCTTTATTTTTAATTATCACCGATTTTTTATCACAGATTTTGCACATAAATAGTATTTAAACGTATCCCTTAAGGTCATTGGGATTTTTGGATTTTTAATTTTTTGGATTGTTTTAACTGGTAACGATACAGTGAATTTTACATTTATTTATATCTATATATCCTACGGCTCTATAGCGCCTCCTATATCCACTGATTTTACATATTTGAAAA
The DNA here is from genome assembly GCF_027579735.1 of Bombina bombina. NCBI lineage: Eukaryota > Metazoa > Chordata > Amphibia > Anura > Bombinatoridae > Bombina > Bombina bombina. Next base: position 98,197,457 of record NC_069504.1, read on the forward strand.
GAAGCATTTTTGTAATATACTTCCATCAGCAAACATGCCTCTAGTAAAAGGTATTACTGTGTTTCAGTCATATACACAAATATACCATGAGTGCCCTCCTGTGCACCCAAGGCTGGCTCAAGACATTGGGCTGCCTGGGTCAGAGAATCAAAAATGCCCCCCTACCCACCTTCAGTGCCACCCCTCTGCATACCTCCCAACATTTCAAAGAGCCAGAGAGACACTTTTATGGCTGTCTCAGTGGGACAGACCTCTGAATTTGGGACTGTCCTGCAAAAATCAGGACAGTTGGAAGGTACGCTATCTTCTCTGATTTAACTGTCTTTCTTGCTGCTCCAATTTCTCAGCCATTACTTTTCAGTATTTATTTTTTGTTTAAATGCTTTAAATCTCAATTTACTTAGAACAAACAACCAATAGTTACTGAATTATTTTATGTAATGTTGTGAAACATGCATCAGTGCATGTATGATGTAGATGAGACACTTGCTTTTAGGAATAAGCTATCCACTTGACCCCTACAAAAGCTATCCTGTACACCGACTGTTTACAGCGCTGCGGAATCTGTTGGCTGCTTCTAATGACGTGCATGAACTGTGTGCATCTGCTCTAGTGCAGTGCTACAGTGATGCGATGCCAGTAAATGCAAACTATGCAGCTTCAGTAGTGTGACTGTGCCGCTCCTTTTAAATGCTGCTTTAGTCCCATGGTCAGTATAAAGTTTTTCCTGCCTGAGATCCATTTTAACTGCCCCTGATATAAAGGTACTGCCATTGTGGTACTGCTGTTGCACACAGGGTGGTTAGGGCATGCCAAGGCACACTTGGCACACCCGTGAGCACTCCTATAGCCAACATGCAAAATGACAGCTGATGAAATCCCATTCACAAACAAACTCACAAAAAAAACATAGAAACAAAAAAACAAACAAAAAAAAACCACACACTTACAAACACACGTTACTGGCACAGACTCACAGACATAAAAACACAGTAACAGAAGCACTCAGACCTATATTCCATGCTATCTCTGTTTTAGTGCATTCATTCACTACTTACACTCTCTAAATAATAGCCATACCTGACATCTGGTCATAGCAAGGAGCATTTTAGGGAGCTTCTAACCCAATCTGAAGCCCCAGCAGCACTGTGCTAAGCAGGACCACAGTCATATGGCGCCAGTGACAGTTCTAGGGGGTATGGGGGGGGGGGGTGCACCACCTAATGCTAAAAATAAAAAAACAGTAGAAGATTAGTTATCTTCCAGTACCCTGCTCCCTTTTCATTTTGCTTTCTGATGAACTTTTTGCACCTTTACATTATATGGTCTAGAGCAAATTCTAAAGCCACTATTGTGTGTTACAGACATCATTGTCAGAGATTCCTAAGCAGCAATCAGCAGCAATATAGAGCAATGTGCTAGCAAAGGGTACCACTCACTTTTCTGAGAATTAATTCTGTTTCAGTTATAGTGAATCCCAGAGATACAAGAGGGATACAAAATTCAGTATTGATGACTATTACATCTTTCATTGCAGTTTTTTCTCAGTTAACCAGTCATATACATTTATAAGTTCAATTAACAGATTCCTATGATTTTGTTATTTTTTTATAAATATATTTCAAACATCTAATACATATAATTGTAGACCTAGGGCAGCACAAAACTAAAAATACAATAAGACCACACACACAAAAATCCAGCAATATCCATTTTGCATTACCCTGCACTTAATTCATTGGTGCTCAGTGCTGCAAGAAGGCTTTGTTGCTTGCCACATGGTCAATAAGACCTTTGGCATCTGCAGCACAGTAATAGGTAGTTCTGTCAAGTCTCAAGTCCAAACTTTATAAAAATTATATAAGCACACTATGTAAAATCGTAATACCACAACCCTATATATATATATATATATATATATATATATATATATATATATATACAGTATATATCTTTAAATTAACACATATGCAGCATTTAACCCATGTGCAATGTAAAAAATAAACAATAATCATAAATGATGCATATTAGATAAATAAAGTCGTACAATCTGTGTTAAGTCAAGTAGTATAACTAATCACTCTATAAAACACAAACTCCTGTTTGCTTAGCTCATAAAATACAGTAGTTTCATGGTGTACTCCGTTATCCTAGATAACACGATGGGAGGTGATGGGGAAATCGTGTTACTTCTCGAAGACTTTTTTTAATTCCTTTATTCTTTATAAACATAGATACAAATAGTTTAAACATAGGTACAATGATATAAAAAAAGAGAAACAAAAAAAAAAGAGTAAAAAATATTACGGCCTCGATCCGATATAAATCGTCTCCCGCAAAAGCCGGCGACGCCAATTTTGCGCGGGTTTGGTATCCTATATATGGCGTAACTTAGAAGTTACGCGCGTATATTTCTGCCTTCGCCCGTCGTTTTTTGGCCCATAGACTGACATACAAAACACGCGCAGTTTGGTATCCAATATACAGCGTAAGGACTTACGCGCGTAGATTTCAGAAAATCTACTCCATTCTCATCTCGACACAAATTGCAGGTGCAGTAACCCTTGCACTGACTTAGAAACCAACCTAACTCTCTGAAGGCCTAACAAATGCATGCTTAACAATATACATATCAGCAACTTGATCACAAATAGTTAACCTCTTAAAAGCATTTATTATTCCTGCCCCTGCAAGTGTGTCAAACCAATCACAAACAGCACAACCTCTCACCTGCCCTTTAAACACCTGCCAATGCACACCCTCATTAGCCACCATGTTTCCCTTACAGTATATTGTGTTCAGAGAGAGACAGCGTTGTTGGGCACAAGGGGTGCTGGAACTCCTACAAGCCCCGGTTTTGGATGTTATTCCTGCTGCTGAGGTCCCTGGTCATGGTGCTGTAGCTGTCCCTGCTCCTGCTGCTGCTCTCCCTGCTCCTCCTGCTGTTGTCCCTGTTCCTGGTGCTCCCCATGCTGATGTTGCTGCAGCCATAGGCAAGCAGGGCCTAAAAGACGAAGGCATCAGCAGAGGGGAAGAGCACCAAGGATACACAGGGTTAGGGTCACCCTGTTTGGGATGACAGAAGTGGAGGTCAGGGAAAATTATCGCTTGACATCTGCAAGCCTCATTGACCTGTATGAGGTTATGAAGGATGATATTGACCCTCAAGCATATAGGAACCGAGCTCTGACTGGTATGCAGAAGCTGTTGTGTGTTGTACACTTCCTGGCAACCGGCTCATACCAGTCAACAGAGGGGCTTGTGTCTGGCCTAGCGCAGTCTACCTTCTCCAGGATTCTAGGGGAGGTTTTGACTGCTCTAGATAACCAGACACAGCGATACATTCATTTCCCCCGTACCCCCCAGGAATGGAACCGTCTTAAACAAGGCTTCTATCGACTGGGGAGTATTCCAAATGTCATGGGGGAAATTGATTGCACACATGTGCGTATCGTGGCCCCACATGAGGAGCCAATCCTCTATATTAACAGGAAAGGGTTTCACTCATTGAATTGCCAGATGGTCTGCGATACCACTCTGAAATTCATACATGTGTATGCAGGCTTTTCGGGGAGTGCACATGATTCCTACATCCTGCGCCAGACCTCCTTATTCCAGATGTTTGAAAATGGAACACTCTCGGGAGGATGGCTGCTTGGTGAGTACCTTCATTCTGTCTGTATATTTCTACTAAAGGGACACTAAACACAAATTAATTATCTCATGTTTCAGATAGAGAATACAATGTTAAACAACATTACAATTCACTTCTATTATCTCATTTGATTTATTCTTTAGATATCCTTTGTTGAAAAATTAGCAATGCACATAGATGAGCCAATCATATGAGGCATCTATGTGCAGCCACCAATCAGCAGCTAATGAGCATATCTAATATGCTTGTCAGCAAATGATATCAAGAGAATGGAGCAAATTACATAATAGAAGTAAATTATAAAGTTGCTGAAAATTGCATTTTTTTTTTAAAGGGACAGTCTAGTATAAATTAAACTTTCATTATTCAGATAGGACTTTAAATTTTATTCAACTTTCCAATTTACATTTATCATCAAATTTGCTTTTTTTCTCTTGGTATTCTTAGTTTAAACTAAACATAGGTAGGCTCATATGCTGATTTCCAAGCCTTTGAGGGCTGCCTCTTATCACATGCTTTTTAAATCTCTTTTCAACACAAAGAGACAGAAAATACATGTGGGACATATAGATAACACTGTGTTCAGGCACAGGGGGTTATGTAAGATTTAGCACAACACAATGCTAAGTTTAAGACAATAGATAATAAAGTCACAGTCATGTGATCAGGGGGCTGGAAGAAGGATCCTAGATACAAGGTAATCACAGAGGTAAAAAGCATATTAATATAAATGTGTTGGTTATGCAAAACTGGGGAATGGGTAATAAAGGGATTATCTATCTTTTAAAACAATAACAATTCTATGGTAGACTGTCCCTTTAACTCATGAAAAAAGAAATGTGTGTTTCATGTCCCTTTAAAGGGACACTATACTATAAATAGGTTTTCACTTAAAAGTACATTTTCTTAAAATGGCATGTTCTATCTGAATCATTAAAGGGACACTCAATCAACACTCTACACCAGAATTGTTATTGTTTTAAAAGATAGATAATCCCTTTATTACCCATTCACCAGTTTTGCATAACCAACACAGTTATAATAATATACTTTTAACCTTTGTGATTATCTTGTATCTAAGCTTCTGCAAACTGCCCCTTTATTTCAGTTCTTTTGACAGACTTGCAGTCTAGCCAATCAGTGCCTGCTCCCAGATAACTTCACGTGCACAAGCACAGTGTTATCTATATGAAATACGTGAACTAACACTCTCTAGTGGTGAAAAACTGTTAAAATGCATTCTGAAAAGAGGTGGCCTTCAAGGTCTAAGAAATTAGCATATGAACCTTCTAGGTTAAGCTTTTAAATAAGAATACCAAGAGAACAAAGCTAAATTGGTGATAAAAGTACATTTGAACATTGTTTAAAATTACATGCTCTATCTGAATCATGAAAGTTTATTTTGGCCTAGACTGTCCCTTTAAACTTTCATTATTCAGATAGAGCATGCGATTTTAAATAACTTTAAAATTTACTTCCATTAACAAAATGTGCACAGTCTTTTTATATTTAATCTTTTTGAGTCACCAGCTCCTACTGAGCATGTGCAAGAATAAGTGTGTATGCATTTGTGAATGGCTGATGGCTGTCACATGGTACAGGGGGAGTGGAAAAATACATAACTTTTAAAATCTGCACAAAAAAAAAAAATCATTTGAATTTTAGACTAAGTGCTATTGCATTGTCTTGTTATCTTGCATTTGTTGATTATGCAAATCTACTGTGTTGACTGGTCCTTTAAAATAGAATTTTGGTCTAGACTAATCCTGGCATAAAAGTAGATTGCTTACAATGCACCAATTTACTGTTTTGGTTAAATATATCTTTTAAATGAAATCCATGTTATGTCCCTTTAAGCACATGATGTACCTGTAGTAATCAGAATAGATATGTTACATGACAGGTGACGCAGGGTATGGCTGCAGACCATGGCTATTAACCCTCTTGGTGTACCCCCTTACAGAGCCACAACTCGGGTACCAGGAGGCCCACATAAGAACAAGGAATGTCATCGAAAGGAGCTTTGGCCTATTAAAATCCAGATTCAGTTGTCTGGATGTTACAGGCGGAGCTCTACAGTATAACCCCAACAAAGTGTGTTCCATTGTCAATGCATGTTGTATTCTACACAACATTGCTGTGGACACACGTTTATTGGGGGACATTGACCAAGAGCAGCAGCAGCAGCAGCTGGTTCCTGTACCTGAGGATGTGGACAGGGGGACACTGAGGGGGAATGAAGTGAGGGATTATGTCATCCAGGAATACTTCACCTGTAAGTTACTTGTTTATAAGTACAATAAACCGTAACATTCACATGTATTATGATGTTTGTGATGTTTGACAGTACCTCACCAACCATTGCATGTGTATATATCATGTCTTGCAGAATTACATACTTCGGATTTCCACTGCATGTAAGTGAAACTACTACATCCCAACCCCCTTCCCTTAACCACCCTAATTACTGTATATTTCTCATTTGTTTAATTCATGTTTAGGTCACTATGATTTATTGACTATCATTAAAGGGACACTGACCCCAAATTTTTTTCTTTTGTGATTCAGATAGAACATTCAATTTTAAGCAACTTAATAATTTACTCCTTTTATCATTTTTTCTTCGTTCTTTCGCTATCTTTAATTGAAAAAGAAGGCATCTAAGTTTTTTTCTTAGTTCAGCACTCTGGACAGCACTTTTTTATTGGTGGCTGAATTTATCCACCAATCAGCAAGGACAACCCAGGTTGTTCACCCAAAATGGGCCGGCATCTAAACTTACATTCTTGATTTTCAAATAAAGATACCAAGAGAATAAAAAAAATTTGATAATAGGAGTAACTTAGAAAGTTGATTAAAATTTCATGCTCTATCTAAATTATGAAATAAAATATTTGGGTTCAGTGTCCCTTTAAGAATGATGAAAATGGATGTTTATACCTTATGTTCACACCTTCTGTAAATACATTATTAGTTAGATATACCCATGTGTCAATTTATATTGGATCTGAGAAACCTTGATTTACATCTTATAAGTGAACATTACTATATGTACCCTTCATACACAACTATGTGATGTGGTTTATAGAACAGGAATATGTCATAAACATGATAATAATACCTTTTTGGGCCATTTCCTCACAGGTATTATTAAAAGTTTTAACAATATTACTGTACTAAAACACACCTCACATGGATTTGGATAACAATTATAAGTTAAATAACAGAGGACAAGGTTTATGGTCAACTATAAGAATATTTTTTTTTCTTTGCTTCTTGGATGAGGGTTCTGAGGTAACTGGAGTGGATCTCCTGGTTCTTCTGGATTGTGCGGATTCAGATGATTCAGCTGGAGTGCTGGCCACAGATGATTCAGCTGGAGGCAGTGTCCTGCTGGTGTGTGAAATGCTCCACCAATATACCCAACAGTTGGTTTTGTTCCCGCCTTCTGTTGTCAGTCTGCATCTGCATATCCGAAATAACTCTCATCATCTGAGATTGGTTCTGGACTATACCATTTAAAGATGCTGCCATGTCCCGTTGCAGCTCAATGGAATGCTGGAGTAAAGTCTGTTGGCTCCTGTAAAACCTGCGTTGGTCTCTCTGCATTCTCTCGCAGCTTGCTGTGAGCCTCCTGTGGAGGTCAATGTATTTGTCACCCAGGGCAGAAGTCAGAGGATCTACAGGCTGTTCACCAGCAGGGATTATAGGTGCAGGTTCACCTCTAGCTGCTGTTGCATCTGGAACTACGACAGCTGGCGCTTCAGGAGGAACTACGACAGCTGGTGCTTCAGGAGGAACTACGACAGCTGGTGCTTCAGGAGGAACTACAACAGCTGGCGCTTGAGGAGAAACTACGACAGCTGGCGCTTCAGGAGGAACTACGACAGCTGGTGCTTCAGGAGGAACTACGACAGCTGGTGCTTCAGGAGGAACTACGACAGCTGGTGCTGCAGGAGGAACTATGACAGCTGGTGCTGCAGGAGGAACTATGACAGCTGGTGCTGCAGGAGGAACTACGACAGCTATATGCTCCTCTTCATATGCTGGAGCTCTTCCAAGGGAAGCGGATGGTGGAGCTCTCCGGGTGGACTGGTAGTCCCATTGCCAACTGGTGTGCGACCACTCAGCCTGTCCAGTTTGTATGTCCTGTTGGTAAAAGTCCTGACTGGCCTGATATTGGGAGGGGGGGTAAAGACTTCTACCCTTTGGGGATGACTTGCCCCCCCCTCAAAACCAAAAGAATAGTCCTCCGGCCAGGGCTCCTCTTCCAATGTTGGTGGCATGACGTCTGTGTCCTCAACAGAGGCAATCCAACCCAGTTCATGCCTGGGAGCATACTGCTGATTCATTCTCTGGCGTGGTGGTTGCAGTGGAGGCATTCTCTGGCCTGGTGGTTGCAGTGGAGGCATTCTCTGGCCTGGTGGTTGCGGTGGAGGCATGCCCATTTGCATCCTGGTGACAGGAGGTTCTGTGGAGGAGTCAAATGATGAGAGGTATTAGTACAATCATATATATATATATATATATATATATATATATATATATCCATGTGAGCATACAATGTACATTGATACATGCTAGAGCCTATACTCATTCTCATGTCAAACTCTATAACATGCATGTGCACATTGTGATTTGTGATATGAGGGATTTTAATATGCAAATTATACATGTATGTGTTTCATACAATAGTTCTTTGTACATGTCAGTGATGGAGAAAATGTGTTCTTTAAGTGACACTATGGTCACACAATTTCCTTTAGCCTGATGTAGGCACATAACGTGCTTTCTTGAGCTAAAAGTATTGTGATGGCGAAAGTGTCCATTTACTAAAAACTCTACATGTGGCATGTGGCCTGTGTTACTCTGAGACATGTTAGTATTTCACTATTCCACCTCATATCCTGAATTTCAATGTGTTAAGTAGCATTAAATGGACATTAAACCCATTTTTATTCTTTCATGATTCAGCTAGAGCGTGCAATTTTAAACAACTTTGTAATTTACTTCAATTACCTAATTTGCTTCATTCTCTTGATATTCTTAGCTGAAAAGCATATCTAGATAGGCTCAGAAGCTGCTGATTGGTGGCTGCACATCAATGCCTCATGTGATTGGCTCACCCATGTGCATTGATATTTAATAAACAAAGAATAACAAAATAATGAAGCAAATTAGATAATACACGCTCTGTCTGTAACAAACTTACAACTGTTCATAACCTGTTTGTTTCTAACTCCTTCAATCTTCTAGCAATTACTGAAACCCGGTTATCCTCTTCTGACACTGCTTCCATTGCTGCTCTCACGCACGGTGGTCTCCACTTTAGCCACACACCTAGGCCAGGTGATAGACATGGTGGCGGTGTTGGAATCTTACTCTCCCCCTCCTGCTCCTTTCAGCACCTGCAGCCTCATCCATCTCTCTCCTTTTCCTCCTTTGAAGTTCACTGCATCCGACTATTCTCCCCCCTCTCCCTGGCAGTTATCTATTGCCCCCCTGGACAACCTCCCAATTCCTTGATAACTTCGCTGCCTGGCTTTCTCACTTTCTCTCTACAAATACACCTGCTTTAATCCTGGGGGACTTCAACATCCCCATTGATAACCCATCTGCCCCTGCTGCCTCTAAACTTCTCTCACTCACAAACTCCTTTGGTCTCTCACAATCCACCATATTCCCTACTCACCGCGATGGACACTCTATTGATCTAGTATTCTCCTACCTCTGCTCTCCCTCTGACGCCACCTGTCTCCCATTTCCCATCTCAGACCACCATCTGCTCACCTTTAAGCTTAATATACAGGCTAAACCTACTTCTCCCCCTCACCCCCGCACCTGTAGAAATCTGCACACTGTGGATCCTCTACAACTCTCCAACCTTATTCAAAAACACCTCCCCCACACTTCCAAAATATCCTGCCCTGACCTTGCTACAACCCACTATAACAATACTCTCTCCTCGGCACTGGACACTTTTGCTCCTCCCCAAATACGCAAAACCCCACGTCATCAGCTCCAACCCTGGCACTCTAACCAAACACGCTACCTGCAAAAATGCTCCCATGCTGCTGAACGTGCCTGGAGGAAATCCCGATCTGAATCAGATTTCCTTCACTATAAGTTCTTTCTTTATTCTTACTCCTCTGCCCTTCACTTAGCCAAGCAAACCTACTTCTCTTATATCTACTCACTCCTCAAACCCTAAACGTCTCTTCTCCATTTTCAACTCTCTCCTTTATCCACCTTCACCACCCCCTTCATCTGCCTTTAGTGCTCAAGACCTGGCAGACTACTTTTTCAACAAAACAATTACCATCCGAAGTAATATCCCAACACAAGTCTGCAACCTTCCATCTCCGCCCCCGGCAACCCCCTCCACCACTCTCAGCACCTTCCCCCCTACCTCTGAGAATGAAGTGAGTTCCCTATTGTCTTCCTCACACCTCACTACCTGCCCACTTGACCATATCCCTTCACATCTAATACCTTCTCTGTCTTCTACCCTCACTCCAGCTCTTACTCACATATTTAACCTATCCCTTACTACCGGTTCATTCCCATCTTCCTTCAAACATGCAAAGGTCACCCCCATCCTCAAAAAACCCTCCCTCGACCCCAATTCTCCTGCAAACTACCGCCCCATATCACTGCTTCCGCTAGCTTCAAATATCCTGGAAAAACTATTCTTCGATCGCTTAACCCACTTCTTGTCCTCCAACTCACTGCTTGACCCCTTACAATCTGGCTTCCGTTCCCAACACTCAACTGAGACTGCCCTCACCAAAGTTACTAATGATCTTCTTTCTGCAAAAAAAATGGCCACTACTCAATACTTATCTTACTTGATCTGTCTGCTGCCTTTGGCACAGTTGACCATCTCCTTCTCCTACGGACTCTCAGCTCCTTTGGGCTCTCTGACACTGCCCTTTCCTGGATCCACTCTTATCTCTCTAATTTGTCCTTTTCTGTCTCCTTTGCTGGTGGCGACTCCTCTCCATTGCCTCTGTCTGTTGGAGTACCTCAAGGCTCTGTTCTGGGTCCCCTACTCTTCTCTATTTATACATCCTCACTGGGTAAACTTATCAGTAGCTATGGCTTCAACTACCACCTCTATGCTGATGATACCCAGATCTACCTATCCACCCCTTCACTCTCTCCTTCTGTCCTTACTCACATCAGTGTCTGCTTATTTCTTCTTGGATGGCCTCTCACCACCTAAAAATCAATATGTCCAAGACTGAGCTCCTTCTAATCCCCCCTCTAATTCTACCCCGGTTCCTAACTTTTCAATCACTGTTGGTGACACCATTATCTCCCCATCACCCCAAGTCCGCATCCTAGGAGTTACACTTGACTCCAATCTGTCCTTCATACCCCACATCCAATTGCTCTCTTCCTCCTGTCGCAACTATCTACGCAATATCTCCAAAATCCGTCCATTTCTGAGTGCTTAAACTACTAAACAGCTAATCCACTCCCTGGTAATCTCCCGACTTGACTACTGTAATAACCTACTAACTGGCCTCCCTCTCTCCCGCCTCTCCCCTCTTCAATCCATCCTAAATGCCTCTGCTAGGCTAATCCACCTCTCCCGACGCTCTGTATCTGCTGCACCTCTCTGCGAGTCCCTTCACTGGCTACCCATCCACAGCAGAATTAAATTCAAAATTCTCATCCTGACCTACAAAGCCCTTACCAACGTAGCCCCCCCTACCTGTCCTCACTCATCAAGAAATATACTCCAGCCCACCCCCTAAGATCCAACAATGACCTGCTCCTTGAATCTTCTACCATCACCTCCTCCCATGCCAGGCTACAGGACTTCTCTCGTGCGGCACCAACCATCTGGAATGCACTTCCCAGAGCTGTTAGACTTTCTCCTAACCTTTCCTCGTTTAAATGCTCCCTAAAGACCTTTCTGTTCATGGAAGCCTATCTCTAAATCAGTAAAAAATGAATTCTACATGCCAAACTGCTGCCCCATCTAACTCCACACTAACATCATTCTCACCTTTGCAGTCCCCACCTCCTGTTTCTCACCCTCCTACCATCTAGATTGTAAGTTCCCACAGGAACAGGGCCCTCAATTCCCCCTGTATTTGTTTTGTTAAACTTTGGTGTCTTTTATATTGTATTGTACTGTACCTTTATCTTTGTACCCATGGAAAGCGCTGCGGAATCTGTTGGCGCTTTATAAATAAAGAATAATAATAATAAAAATAATAATAATAGAAGTAAATTGGGATGTTGTTTAAAATTGTATTCTCTATCTGAATAATGGTTTAATGTCCCTTTAATGTGAAATATAATTGTAGATGTTTTTGTTAGTAGGCCAAATACCATGCTCCTCATTGTGTACATGAATGTGTGACATTAAAGGATGTTATATCTCAAATACATATAATACTAGTGTGTGGGATGTTACTCACCAGCATGCTGTGCTGATGTTACAGTCCCTGAGTCATGAGCCCCTGGAAGTACACGACTGCTGTGACGCTCAGAGACCTGCAAATGATCTCCTGCCACTCATTATATTCCGCCTCCTGGGGAGGACCACCGCCTGTTCCCCTCTGGTGCATGGCTTCTTGGCCCATTTTCTCCTTGACCCACCTCTTGCATTTATTCCACCTTTTCTTGAGCCCATCCACATTCCTCCTCTGCTGGGCCACGCTGTTGACTGCCTCCTCGACCCTCAGCCATGCATCTTTACGCCTTCAGGCAACTCCTTTGCCCTTCTCTTGGCCAAAGAGGGCAGTGTGGTTCTCCATGACGGCCTGGACTATCGCAAGGTTTTCGGCAAAAGAGAAGTTGGGGCACCTCATGTGCTCCTCCCTGGGATGTCCCTGGTGTGGGTTCCTCCCTATCCTCTCCCTCCTCCCCCCTTCTATCCCCATGTGCACCCTCTGTCCCTCTTCTGAGTGTGCCTGACCTTGGGGCAACCCCACTCCCATTGTCCGTTCTAACTCTCCCCACTCCACTCACTCGCTGACGGGGACCCTGCTGCTCCTCCTGTCCATAATCCTCTCCCTGCAACTCCCCTTCCCTCCTCCCCCCGCCCTAGCTCTCCCTGTCATCCTCAAACTACACACACTCACACACTCACACTTCAATCACACACAATCACAACCAAACACTCAGCCTATCACACTGTAAAAGATAAATAAAATGTGTGAGGTGTTAGAAAAGAAAAGTGTTGTGTATTTTGTATATGTGTGTATGCAAAATGTGTGCAATATGTAAAAAAAAAGTGTTAGTAAATGTACAGGCTTAACAATCCAAAAATCCGACCTAACTAACGGAATGAAATGCTCCTCTCTCACTACTCTTACCACTAATCTCTACTCACTGTAGTGTGCTGTAGCTCCAAGAACCAACCAAACAAACTAAAGAAAATGGCCGCTGCGCATGGGTTTATGTATGAATTTTGAATGGCGTAATTACATGGCGCATCTTTTAGAACTGGCCGTTGTATTTTACGATTCGTAGCCTAATTTGCATAAATCTACACATTATTGAGACTTTACATGAACAAAATACTGGCGTAAGTACTTGCGACGACTAAAATGTGTATTTGCGCACATTTTAGTTGATCGCCGGTTTTTGCTATTTACGCCAGTTTAGCATCTGACGGCGCAGTATATTGGATAGGTCGAGTTGCGAGGTGAAATTACGGGCGGCGCAGGTTCTCTCGCTTGCGCTGAAAACTACAACCTATATCGGATTGCGCCCTACATATGGACATGGTCGATTCACAGGGTAAGGATACAGTTTTTTTTTTTCAATTTTGCTTTCTTCCCCCCCTTTTCTTTTTCTTTTACAATATTAATTCAGAAGGTGTAATAAACCAAACCATTTTAGTACAAGATAAAAACTTATTCACCAAATCTCTGTATACTTCACAAATTAACATCTTAAGCCAATCACATAATCAATATGCCCATATTGTCCATCTATTTGTGTTCCGCTTACCTAAATTCCTAACCTGGGCACAAAAAAAGGTAAAAAGAAGATTACTTTTGAAACACCTCTCCTCCCACTCTCCTCCACTCCTCCCCCCCCCCCCCCACCGCCCCCGATCAGTGGAGATTTTGGCTCCATTCGTCCTCATCCACTCATACTATCTGCTTTATTCTATTTTTATATTCAAGTCCCATAAATTCTATAAATTTCCCCCACAATTTGACATAATCATTTAGTCTTTTGGCTTATTATAAATCTTATCATCAATATTACTTGTTTAGATAACAAAGATTTGACTTGATTAATTTAGGGGATCTTCTTTTTAATCCAGTTTTTAAAGATCAGATCCCTTACCCTTAAAGGGGCAGTATACACTCATTTTCATATAACTGCATCTAATAGACACTACTATAAAGAATAAGATGCACATATACTGATATAAAAATCCAGTATAAAACTGTTTAAAAACTTACTTAGAATCTCTCAGATTAGCTCTGTTGAAAATGTAGTTGGAAAGCCCACTGCAAGTGGGAAATAAGACACTGCATATGAAAAGACCCTTTGCACAAGCAGGAGCAAGCTGGAGAAGGTAGCTGACGGTATTCTCATAAAACTTTGGGGCTTGGTTAAAACATTTAAAAAAAAAAAAAAAAACCTTTACGGGCTATTTAAATAGATCATCTACAAAACATTTATGCAAAGAAAAAATGAGTGTATAATTTAAAATAGTGGTCTGAATAAACTTTGTATATGGCTTCCATAAGGAATTGGTAGTAAAACAAATTACATTTTCTATCCCAAGAAGAATTTTTCTATCTAATATTCTTGAAAGGAAGTAACCCAATTTTATCCAAAATTGATTTAGACTAGGACACTCAAATGTAAAATGCTTGGTTTATACCATGAACACATCATACATGTATTATTGATCTCCTTGTTCCACTTCTGTGCTCTCCCCAGCATGATGTAATCAGTTTGAATGAGTCTAAACTGAGATTCCCTCAATTTAGCCGATTTTATTCAATATTGTGTGGTGTTCAAGCTTTTTCTTATATCCTTAACATTATTGGGAGAGGGGATAATTTTGTCCCATTTACCAGTCAAGTCTTTTACCAGATCCTCCTCTAAGGCAGTGTGTAGTATTTTATAAATGAGTGATATTGATCCTCCCCTCATTTTTGGATGGTCCATAAATGGGTGTTTACAAAATAAATTTTGAGAGCTCTTAATCACTTGAGTTATTTACGGCTAGATTTGGAGTTCTGCGGCCAAAGGGGTGCGTTAGATACGCGTGTATTTTTCCCCCCGCACCTTTTAAATACCGCTGGTATTTAGAGTTCACAGAAGGGCTGCGTTAGGCTCCAAAAAGGGAGCGTAGAGCATAATTTACCGCCACTACAACTCTCAATACCAGCGGTGCTTACGGACGCGGCCAGTTTCAAAAACGTGCTCGTGCACGATTCCCCCATAGGAAACAATGGGGCCGTTTGAGCTGAAAAAAAACCTAACCCCTGCAAAAAAGCAGCGTTCAGCTCCTATTGCAGCCCCATTGTTTCCTATGGGGAAACACTCCCTAAGTCTGCACCTAACACCCTAACATGTACCCCGAGTCTAAACACCCCTAGCCTTATACTTATTAACCCCTAATCTGCCGCCCCCGCTATCGCTGACCCCTGCATATTATTATTAACTCCTAATCTGCCGCTCCATACACTGCCGCAACCTACATTATCCCTACGTACCCCTAATCTGCTGCCCCTAACCCCCGCCGAACACTATATTATATTTATTACCCCCTAATCTGCCCCCCCAACGTCGCCGCTACCTACCTACAATTATTAACCCCTAATCTGCTGACTGGACCTCGCCGCTACTCTAATAAATGTATTAACCACTAAAGCTAAGTCTAACCCTAACCCTAACACTCCCCTAAATTACATATAATTTTTATCTAATGAAATAAAATAAATCTTATTAAATAAATTATTCCTATTTAAAGCTAAATACTTACCTTAAAATAAACCCTAATATAGCTACAATACAACGAATAATTATATTGTAGCTATTTTAGGATTAATATTTATTTTACAGGCAACTTTGTATTTATTTTAACCAGGTACAATAGCTATTAAATAGCTGATAGGATTCTATCAGCCAATCGGAAATAAGGTAGGAAAATTCTGATTGGCTGATTGAATCAGCCAATCAGATTCAAGTTCAATCCGATTGGCTGATTGGATCAGCCATTCAGATTGAGCTCGCATTCTATTGGCTGATCGGAACAGCCAATAGAATGCGAGCTAAATCTGATTGGCTGATTGGATCAGCCAATTGGATTGAACTTCAATCTGATTGGCTGATTCCATCAGCCAATCAGAATTTTCCTACCTTAATTCCGATTGGCTGATAGAATCCTATCAGCCAATCGGAATTCGAGGGACGCCATCTTGGATGACGTCCCTTAAAGGAACCTTCATTCGTCGGGAGTTCGTCGTGGAGGAAGTATGTTCCGCGTCGGCGGGATGAAGATGGAGCCGGAAAAAAGAAGATTGAAGATGCTGCTTGATAGAAGACTTCAGCCGGATGATGGACCTCTTCAGCCCCCGCTTGGATGAAGACTTCAGCCGGATGATGGACCTCTTCAGCTCCCGCTTGGATGAAGACATCGCCCGGATTGGATGTAGAATTCGGCTCGGCTGAGTGAAGATGACTCAAGGTAGGAAGATCTTCAGGGGGTAGTGTTAGGTTTATTTAAGGGGGGTTTGGGTTAGATTAGGGGTATGTGGGTGGTGGGTTGTAATGTTGGGGGGGGGGTATTGTATGTTTTTTTTTACAGGCAAAAGAGCAGAATTCTTTGGGGCATGCCCCACAAAAGGCCCTTTTAAGGGCTGGTAAGGTAAAAGAGCTTTTCAATTTTTATTTTAGAATATGGTAGGGCATTTTTTTATTTTGGGGGGCTTTGTTATTTTATTAGGGGGCTTAGAGTAGGTGTAATCAGCTTAAAATTGTTGTAATATTTTTATAATGTTTGTAAATTATTTTTTTATTTTTTGTAACTTAGTTCTTTTTTTATTTTTTGTACTTTAGTTAGTGTATTTATTTGTATTTATTTGTAGGTATTGGTATTTAATTTATTTAATGATAGTGTAGTGTTAGGTTTAATTGTAACTTAGGTTAGGCTTTATTTTACAGGTAATTTTGTAATTATTTTAACTAGGTAGCTATTAAATAGTTATTAACTATTTAATAGCTATTGTACCTGGTTAAAATAAATACGAAGTTGCCTGTAAAATAAATATTAATCCTAAAATAGCTACAATATAATTATTATTTATATTGTAGCTATATTAGGGTTTATTTTACAGGTAAGTATTTAGCTTTAAATAGGAATAATTTATTTAATAAGATTTGTTTTATTTCTTTAGATAAAAATTATATTTAACTTAGGGGGGTGTTAGGGTTAGGGTTAGACTTAGCTTTAGGGGTTAATACATTTATTAGAGTAGCGGTGAAGTCCGGTCGGCAGATTAGGGGTTAATAATTGTAGGTAAGGTAGCGGCGACGTTGGGGGGGGCAGATTAGGAGTTAATAAATATTATGTAGGTGTCGGCGGTGTTAGGGGCAAATAGGGATAATGTAGGTTGCAGCGGTGTGCGGTCAGCAGATTAGGGGTTAAAAAAATGTAATAGAGTGGTGGCGATGTGGGGGGGCCTTGGTTTAGGGGTACATAGGTAGTTTATGGGTGTTAGTGCACTTTAGAGCACAGTAGTTAAGAGCTTTATGAACCGGCGTTAGCCCAGAAAGCTCTTAACTCCTGGCTTTTTTCTGCGGCTGGAGTCTTGTCATTAGATTTCTAACGCTCACTTCAGCCAATACTCTAAATACCAGCGTTAGAAAGATCCCATTGAAAAGATAGGATACGCAATTGGCGTAGGGGGATCTGCGGTATGGAAAAGTCGCGGCTGGAATGTGAGCTTTAGACCCTTTCCTGACTGACTCTAAATAATAGCGGGCAGTAAAAACCAGCGTTAGGACCCCCTAACGCTGGTTTTGACGGCTAACGCAGAACCAAATGCCCTATATTGATTATTTGTTTATCTTAGAGTTATTATGAAAACCAGGTAAAAAAATATTTATTACCAAGTAAGGGGAGCCATTTGGAAGCTTTATATACCATGCCTAATAATTTAATTGAAATTCTGCACACCTTCAAAACATCTCTAAATAGTGGATGTGCATGTATATTATGTCCTATTTCTTTATTAGGAGCATGAAGAATGAAGTTCTGAAGAGAAGGGATCACATATCTTTATACCCATAGTATAACTTGTAAATTTACAGGAGTGAAATAGCCAATCTAAAGGCAATCTTAATAAAATTGCATAATTGTATAGTTGTAAACTTGTTAACACTAGACCTCTTCTATTATAGGGAAGAAATAGCTTCTCTAATTTGATCCTGACCTTCCTGTCCTGCCAGAGAAAATATCTCAAGGCTTTCAAGAATCTATTCATATCCTGTTTCTTAATAATTATAGGAAACATCTGTAAAGTATATAATATTCTAGGTAATGTAAACATCTTGAAAGTTACAACTCTACCTGACAATGATAAAGGGAGTTTAGCCCAGTTTTCATTTTATCTATACTATCTTGAAGAATAATCATAATATTCTCTTTATACCATTTACTGGGGCTGGCAGATAAGTATATGCCCAGGTATTTTAATGATTCCATTTCTGTGAATGGATATTTCTGATCTAGAATAACTTTCTTTAACCAACAAATTTTTTACTTTGAATAATTTATTTTATATCCTGAAGCCCTACTATATTCTTCCAATTGATATATAATTCCATTCAATTGTTTATCTGGAGTAGTTATACACAACAATAGATCGCCTGCAAAGAGTAAAATTTGGAAATGTTCTTTACCATTTCTATGACCTATTATAATATACCTCAATCTCATAGCCAAAGGTTCTAAGATCAAGTCAAAGAGAAGTGGTGACATGGGACAACCCTGCCTAGTTCCTCTATAAAGTGGAAAAGAGGATACAATATTATTATTAACCAGTAAGGTGGCACTGGCATCTGAATAAATATTGGAAACAAGATTTAAAAAGTTTCCACCAAACCCAAAGGTGAGTAAGGCTTCACACATAAAGTCCCATTCCACTCTGTCAAAGGCCTTCTCTACATCCAAGGACAACAGGAGGGCCTCCAGCAGAGCAGACATTTCTGACCTTCCCCCTACTTTACTATATTGGCAGATAACATGTTGGATCTTCCTTATATTAAGTTCTGAAGTTCTACCCATCACAAAGACCACCTGGTCCGGATGAAGAAGTTTTGGTAGAATCTTTTTTAGTCTCCCTGCCAAAATTTTCATAAGTATCTTGTAATTAAGATTTAGAAGGGAGATAGGTCTGTAAGATGAAACTTCCATATGGTCCTTGTCCTCTTTTGTGATAAGAATTATATTTGCCCCCTTGAATTGTTCGGTAATTTTAAGATTGTGGGAATAGTATTGTCCATATAGCTCCTTCAAGATTTGAGTAAACTTCTCTCTCATTATTGAATAAAATTCCAACGGGAGGCCATCTGAGCCTGGTGTCTTCTCTTTTTTCATAGATTTTATTGTATCTATGATTTCATCACTAGTAATGCAATCATTCAAAAGTTTTAAATCATCCTCAGAGATTTTGGGGAGCTTTAATTCATTCAAATAGTTGGTAATGTCTTCTTTCAAAGGCTTTTGAGAAGTGTATAGTTTCCTAAAATATTCCTGAAATAGGACTATCATTTCTTCTACTTTATTGATAGTTTCCGTCTCATTCCTGATGGCTTAAATCAATTTCCTCTTCTTAACCCCTTTGAACAGATTTGAGAGATATCTCTCCACCTTATTCCCAAATTTGTGAAATTGTAATGTTTTTGTTTTTTTTTAATTTATTTTTTATTGAGGTTTAGTTAACAGCATACATATAGTGCCTTTCAATCAAATCTTTGTACAGAGTTGGTTACAATTATACACGCAAGAAAAGTGCAATCGAAACATACATGACAGAGCTAAATGGCATTGCTTAACAGAATCAATAGACAACATGCTGGCTAGTATATTTGTATGTCTTCCAAGTAAAATCTGAGGCCACTTTTGGACCTCGCTATAGAATATAAAGCGACAGAAGACAATTCTGAACAGTAGGGGACCACTTTTGGATCCCCACTGATAGACCTCTATTTTACATGAATAGAACTGTATTAACATAACACATCAAACATAAAGTAAATTATAAAATATGAACTAGGTGTAATTAAAATTAAGATAGTAAACCCCCTATTCAGAAGTGATCAGAAATGAACTGACCTATAAAATGAAAACCTTTATAACATGGTAATAAGACTGGGGGATTCTAAAGTTTGAGTGGCAAAGCTCGCTAACCTCCCAAATTTCTAAGGAAGTTTGTAAATGAAGGTAAGGGCTGGTATCACTAGAGAGCATTGTGGGTGCAGCTTGGATTGACTATTACTCTAACTTGGTATTAGAACATATGTAGTACATATATATGGGACAAGTTTAACACTAGCATCCATGACCTATGTGGAGTGTATTAATGCATCAAGTAATCTTTGGTTAACAAGTATTATACCTTATGCCCAGTACACCATCAACCATAGGAGCCAGCAGCTTAGTTTGTTTTACTCTAGGAGGTTTTAAAACAAAATATTTTCAAACTTAGAACAAAACCTTAAGTGGTGCAGCTAAATATCAGTAAAACGGAGGAAACAGTCTGTATCTACTTTTAACAGGCATTGCAATATATGTATAGATACAGTAATCAACTGTAAAAATCCCTGATGTGTCGTTTACTAACTAATCTAGTCATAGGCTGCACCGGCTATTTACAAAGATCAACATAAAGGGTGCAACATAAGATGAGCGTCCAGGCTGGCTTATTAGTTAAATTTATCCCACTCCACACCTGTAGAATGGGATCTTACGTTGTGGTATGCAGATTGGGGATAGTTTCTCCGTATCACAATTGACTACGGCTGCATAGCTGCTAAGAACATATTTCCCCAACAAAGAAAAGGCAGGGTGCTGGGCAAGTAACGCAAGTCTGGTGAGCTTGCTGCGGATATCTTGTGTCTCTGCAGAGGAATCAATGAAGACCTTTGGGGGAGGTAGATTCGGGGTTGCCGAGGTATCGTGTTCCTGTCGACCGTTACCGGCTGTTAGCCCGTGGTAAGAATCAGTAGTGGCTTTTGGGGGAGGTATAAGTGGGACTGTATGTATGTTATGTCCCTGCCGCCCGTCACCCACAGTTAAGCTGAGATAGGTACCTTCGGTCGGGCTCAGATACGAGACGGCAAATGGTGCATCAGTCCAGCAATCCATTCGGCCCCTCAGCACAGGATAAGTCACAGCTGAGTTCCAAGCGTCCGATTCCTGGGTTGGTGAGGGCAGGTTTGCTATATCACTCTCAGCAGCGGCAATGATCTGTACAGAATGTCCGCCTTCTCTTGAATCTGCAGGGATGGTAGCTTGCGAGTCGGAGGAAGTTGCCACTGCCTATCGGGTGTACCATGTACAGTCAGAGGCCGGAACGATGGCTGAGACCTGTTGGTAAACCGTTTACAGACTTCTTTCAAAGAGTCCCGTTCCGCCGATAGTACTTCCTGAAGTATCATGAAATGGGCATCCAAGAGTGCTCCAACCACTTGTATGCAAAGTTCAGCCCCCGAGGTGATATGCCAGATGGTGTGCAAGGATTTCTGATAGGGGTATGAGTAGCGAAGTTCTGTAAGAAAGTACAAAGCAGTTCTGGCAGTGGTATGACACTGCTATACCCCGTTTACCGGGGGGGGGGTGTTGAGACCTCTCCTAGAAAGGGCCGCTGTAGGCCTCAACCCTCCGGATCGGCAAGATGATGCAGTTTTTCAATAAGCTTAGTATAGTTCAACTGTGCTCAGTTTCCTGGAAAACAGGCTTAAGGTTTTAGGAATATTATTGAAGAGATGCTGCTGATAAATTGCGAATTTCAACAGCAGCCTGCACGCAGCTTCCAATATTGCATCCATTCAGGATGCTGCCCAGAGACACGCCCCCGAAATTGTAATGTTTTTATTAATAGATTCTTGTGCCGACTGTAATAAATATTGAGCTCTCTTTTTCTTAATTAAGAAATATCTATCTCTATTGCTTCTAGATGGATTTTTCCTAAATTCTGTGTAGGCTAAAGTGAGTTCAGATGCAAGCTTGTTATTCCTTGCCCTGTGTTCTCTTTTTAGATTTATTACATAGGATGAAATTTCTGCCTTCAGTGTAACCTTGGCTGCTTCCCAAAAAATTGGAGCATTCATTTTTATCCTTCTCGAAGACTTATTGCTGTCACCTATCGATGTTGCTGCTTTTAGTTGAAACTGGGTTGTTTGATCCCAATAATTGGAAAATAACTGAAATGAAAGAGAACACAGTGCAACTCGATTCAAGGTGAAAAATTTAATACACAATTAAAACCCTGCTATTAATTGCACTTACAGGGAAATAATTAAAAACAAGCACATCTGATACTAAAGGTGACCTAAATCACCCAGTGTTTTCTCTTTGACGTTCCATGCTGTTTTTCCAATAGACAAACAGGATACTCCTAGAGAGTGAGACAATCCACTTCGGCACTAGGAGATAGAAAAGATTGTCCGTTCCAGTCCTGGTCATAGAATCATATGTCAGAATCTTTAATGCTATTTGTTCCTACTCGTTTCATATGCTATGTCCGAGCAGACTTCTTCAGGAATATAAGCATTTGTTGTCAAATCCAGATAGTGCCTGTCAGCAGTTTACTTTAGGCTGATTGCTCACTGCGGTGCACACTTTTTTTATGGTTTTCCTATGTGAATTGAGCATCCAGACTTTCTGAAATAAAACAAAACTACTGCTTTACTTGGAGGATTCGTGACAGACTCACTTAAGTGCCGCCCCCTGTCAAGTGAAACCTGGGTCTATTGGACCCAATTGGTCCCATGCTTAAGCCGGCCTTATGTACACCATTAATAAAACTCCACACCTTCTTAAAGAGCAGGCAGTAGTGTGTATTGTGTCATTGAAAACATTTTGTGCCATACTAACCACAGCTTACTCTATGAGACGGCTTGGGGACTGAATTGTCAAGCTGCGAATGCAGCAGTTTCCGCGTGAGCCATAAGGCTCATCGAAAACATAAGTTAAGAAGCAGCGGTCTTAAGACAGCAATCATCCCGATCAGATACGATTAGGATGATTGATACCCCCTGCTAGTGGCCGATTGGATGCGAATCTACAGGGGGCGGCATTGCACAAGCATTTCACTAGAAATGCTTGTGCAATGTTAAATGCCGACAGTGTATGCTGTCAGTATTTAGTGATGTCGGGCGGACATGATCCGCTACAGTGGATCATGTCTGCCCAACACTTGATAAATCGGCCCCAATCAGCCAATGATCCAATCAGCCAATCAGATTGAGCTCGCATTCTATTGGCTTTTTCCGATCAGCCAATAGAATGCGAGCTCAATCTGATTGGCTGATTGGATCAGCCAATCGGATTGATCTTGATTCTGATTGGCTGATTCCATCAGCCTATCAGAATATTCCTACCTTAATTCCGATTGGCTGATAGAATCCTATCAGCCAATCGGAATTCGAGGGACGCCATCTTGGATGACGTCCCTTAAAGGAACCGTCATTCTTCAGTTGGACGTCGCCGGATGAAGATGGGTCCGCGGTGGAGGTCTTCAGGATGGAGCCGGTCCTCATCGGATGAAGATAGAAGATGCCGCTTGGAAGATGATGGTTGCCGGTCCGGATCTACTCTTCTTCCCGGATAGGATGAAGACTTTGGACCCTCTTCTGGACTTCTTCAGTGGATGTCTAGCCCCCGCTTGGGTTGGATGAAGATATCGGAGCCAGGACGGATCGTGTGATACCCGGTGAGGTGAAGACAAGGTAGGATGATCTTCAGGGGCTTAGTGTTAGGTTTATTTAAGGGGGGTTTGGGTTACATTAGGGGTATGTGGGTGGTGGGTTGTAATGTTGGGGGGGGGGTATTGTATGTTTTTTTTTACAGGCAAAAGAGCTGAATTCTTTGGGGCATGCCCCGCAAAGGGCCCTGTTCAGGGCTGGTAAGGTAAAAGAGCTTTGAACTTTAGTAATTTAGAATAGGGTAGGGAATTATTTTATTTTGGGGGGCTTTGTTATTTTATTAGGGGGCTTAGAGTAGGTGTAATTAGTTTAGTTCTTTTTTATTTTTTGTACTTTAGTTAGTTTATTTCATTGTAGTTATTTGTAGGTATTGTATTTAATTTATTTATTGATAGTGTAGTGTTAGGTTTAATTGTAACTTAGGTTAGGATTTATTTTACAGGTAAATTTGTAATTATTTTAACTATTTTAGCTATTAAATAGTTCTTAACTATTTAATAGCTATTGTACCTGGTTAAAATAAATACAAAGTTACCTGTAAAATAAATATTAATCCTAAAATAGCTATAATATAATTATAATTTATGTTGTAGCTATATTAGGATTTATTTTACAGGTAAGTATTTAGCTTTAAATAGGAATAATTTATTTAATAAGAGTTAATTAATTTCGTTAGATTAAAATTATATTTAATTTAGGGGGGTGTTAGTGTTAGTGTTAGACTTAGCTTTAGGGGTTAATAAATTTATTAGAATAGCGGCGAGATTCGGTCGGCAGATTAGGGGTTAATAATTGAAGTTAGGTGTCGGCGATGTTAGGGAGGGCAGGTTAGGGGTTAATAAATATAATATAGGGGTCGGCGGTGTTAGGGGCAGCAGATTAGGGGTACGTAGCTATAATGTAGCTGGCGGCTCTTTGCGGTCGGCAGATTAGGGGTTAATTATTGTAGGTAGGTGGCGGCGACGTTGTGGGGGGCAGGTTAGGGGGTAATAAATATAATATAGGGGTCGGCGATGTTAGGGCAGCAGATTAGGGGTACATAGGGATAATGTAGCTGGCGGTGGCGTGCGGACGGCAGATTAGGGGTTAATAAGTGTAGGTAGCTGGCGACGACGTTGTGGGGGGCAGATTAGGGGTTAATAAGTATAATATAGGGGTCGGCGGTGTTAGGGGTAGCAGATTAGGGGTACATAAGGATAACGTAGGTGGCGGTCGGCAGATTAGGGGTTAAAAAAATTTAATCGAGTTGCGGCGATGTGGGGGGACCTCGGTTTAGGGGTACATAGGTAGTTTATGGGTGTTAGTGTACTATAGAGTACAGTAGTTAAGAGCTTTATGAACCGGCGTTAGCCCAGATAGCTCTTAACTACTGACTTTTTTCTGCGGCTGGAGTTTTGTCGTTAGATTTCTAACGCTCACTTCAGACACGACTCTAAGTACCGGAGTTAGAAAAATCCCATTGAAAAGATAGGAAACGCAATTTACGTAAGGGGATCTGCGGTATGGAAAAGTCGCAGCTGAAAAGTGAGCGTTAGACCTTTTTTTGAGTGACTCCAAATACCGGAGGTAGCCTAAAACCAGCGTTAGGAGCCTCTAACGCTGGTTTTCACGGCTACCGCCAAACTCCAAATCTAGGCCTATGCTTTTCCTGTAATGTAACTGTGAAAATGTTATTATTTTTTTCCACCTCCCTCGTTGAGACTGGAGTACATACCTTGGAGCTCAGAAACCTCCTACAAGCTGGACAGTTATTGGTCGATAAGTGTAAGCGTTCATTTATGACTTTCCCTAATTGGCCACTGCAAAGGACATAAAAAAAACAGCACTCACAATGATATTAAAGAGGTGGTCTGTAAAGCATTCTAATTTTTTATTAACACAATTGCATTTTTTTATATGTACTCTGAATCATAAAAGTTAAATTCTCACTTCCATGTCCCTTTAATAGTTTTCAATTTTTAGTATCTCTGCTGGTGGTAAAATTCACAGACTTCTGTACTGCTTGTTTTTATCAGTTCCATTATAACTTAATATATCAACTAATACTTGTGTATGAGTGGGAAATACAGTGATTATTGATAGTACTGAGAAGAAATGATCTTTTGCTGGAGTTGTAACATAAATGGCCTGAAGGAATAAAAACTCCACTTTCCATTTAAACTGGTTATATCCTCTGAATTTCCATAGTAGCCTGAGGCAGACTGAGTAGAAAAGAATCATTTCATCAGTTTGACACTCTGCAAGTTTATGTTGGTAACTTGCTATTCATGACAACATAGAATATATAACGTGCTTTACCGGCTTCTCACAGTCAAAAATGTCATCATGTTGAACTTAATCTTAAAAAAACAAACTGAATTGTAAACTGCTGTGAAATAAATACAGATACAAGAGACATTATTTCTAGGAATGACATTCAAAGCCTAAGAAATTCTACCGACAAAAATTAAAGGACCATTAAATATAGAATTGCTAAATCAACACGTGCATAATAAAAAGACAATTTCAAAATCCCTTTAAGGTGACATTAAGCTCAAAATGCAATTCTCTGTTACAGGTTTTTGCATACAACGGAAATGGCGTGCGTATTATGAGTTAAAAGTAAACATGTTCACTCGAGCTCAATAAAATTTAACGCGCCTCGGATTAGCGCAATTTAAGAGCTCGCGTAAAGGGTAGGGGGAAAAAGTTGCATAAAACACAACATAAATACATGTAAAAGTGTAGTTACACTCATTAAAACACTGTGGGCCGATTTATCAATGTCTGGCGGACATGATACACTGTAGCGTATCATGTCTGCCAGACATGGCTGAATGCCCAAGCATACCCTGTCGGCATTTAACATTGCACAAGCAGTTCTGGTGAACTGCTTGTGCAATGCACCCCCTGCAGATTTGCGTCCAATTGGCCGCTAGCAGGGGGTGTCAATCAACCCGATCGTATAGGATCGGGCGGATTGATGTACGCAGCCTCAGAGGCAGCGGACCAGTTAAGGAGCAGCGGTCTTAAGACCGCTGCTTCTTAACTTATGTTTCCAGCAAACCTGAAGGCTCACTCGGAAACAGGGGGATCAGGGGCCATTCAACCCTTGATAAATCGGCCCCTGTGTCTTTATTATGCACTTGCTGATTTTGCAATTCTATATTTAATGGTCCGCACAAAAAACTGTATGAAAAATAACAGGTTTTTATTGTTTGAGAGTTTACTACCCAATTACCAAAGAAACACACTCATTAGTGCTGTACAAATATAAATTCTGATTGTGCTCATGCGTTCGCATTTACTTGCAACTTGTAATATTAGCAGAATTTAACTTGCGCACAAACAGGCGCAAAAAACTGATATGGATTGTGGGCAATCAATAGCGCGCCACTCGTAATCTAGCCCTAAATTTCTAAATCCTGCTGAGTGCAGCAAATTGGAATTGCTGTTAAGAGGATTGCTTTGAAGCAAGGGCAAATTAATAAATCCAGAAAGCAGGCAATCTTCTTTGCACACTTCTTAGTCCATGTGCTAAGTGCCACAGCTGAGAGTGTATTGGGGTCACTAGTTGATAACCAATACAAGGTGAGTGCGCAGTTCTTCATCTGATAAATGAAATCCATTAAATTGTGTCATTGGTGATATCATATGATTTGTAATGATGTTGATGATTTTTTGGCTCTAATATTCACCAATGATATCCCTTTCAGTATTTGGCTTTATAATGGAACTCATTGGGACCATGAGACCAATGCAAGCAATAGAGGTGGATAATGGGAGCGTTTTCAAGTTTACAATAATTCCTGAGTGTGCCTGTTCTAGTGAATCTTCTTCATACCATCTTACAGAAATCCCTGAGCATAACATGTTACAGTAAGCCCTCTAAGTACCAGTTTATTGAAGTGCCTCAGTGTACCCACTACATTAAACCTTCTAAATATCACTTTACTGAAGTCCCTGAGTGTGCCCACTACAGTAAACCTTCTAAATACCAGTTTACCATAGTCCCTGAGTGTGCCCACTACAGTAAACCTTCTAAATACCAGTTTAACATAGTCCCTGAGTGTGCCCACTACAGTAAACCTTCTAAATACCAGTTTACCATAGTCCCTGAGTGTGCCCACTACAGTAAACCTCTAAATACCAGTTTACTGTAGTCCTTAAGAATGTCAGCGACACTACATCTTTTGAGTACATACCCACTTACAGTTACCCACTACATAATGCCTTCACAGTATCATGTTATAGTAATCCCTGAGTGTGCCAGCTACAGTAAGCCCTAAGAGTACTAGACTACAGTATTCATTGAGAGTCCAAAGTTTTTGAGAAAATTGACGACACAAAACAAACAAAAGAATAATTATTCCAAAGAGGGAAAAGCCCCAGGATTTTAAAAAAGAAACAAAGATAAAATACTTCAAAATATATCTTTTTAGATAAATTAAAGGTTTTCTAGCAAATCAGAAGCCGACATCATAGGTTGCACGTTATATAAATCACTCACTTGTATGGATCCCGCATAACACCACACATCCGTATAGGAGTCCTGTAGGCAAGAACTTTGATAGAGTGGACTGGGGAAAGGTGAGGAGCCACCAGAGGTTTATTCTTATACAATTTTTCTAAGCATTACAAAATAATCTAAGTAGAAAGAATGGGAAGCACCTTCTTATTTGGGATCCACAGCAGATCTTCTAAGGACACTAAAGCTGGCATGAAAGCTTGCTCCAAGTATGTCCATCTAGCAGGTTTCAGTGGTGATCTCCACTCTGACACATGATAAAGAATTGCTGCTTCATAGTACATATAATGTTATAAAGGCTATTCCAACAATTTCCATGTGTTTTTTTCAAGATGCAGGAAGTCTTATAGGCCTAATGGATTTCCATACATTTGCTATACTTGCCTTCTGGATCCAATCAAGAACTCGAGTGGGATACAGTAGAACAAATATATACATTTTGGTTGTAGATACATCATCCTTTTAAAACAGATTTTTTTTTTTGTAAATGGTGGAGAAGAACTTCCAGAGAAATGGAGTGAAATTTGCAGCAACAGTAGTGTGCAAGTTATGCAATAAAAATCCTCCCAAGGGGGGCGGAGCCAGCAGCCGATCTGACAAGACATGCAGGGACAGAGCTCTGCTCCTAAAAAAGTGTAATTAGGTCTTTTACATTAACCAAGAGCAACGAAAATGCTCACAAACCACCTCAGTCAATTTGCGGGGTCGTCTAGAGTTGCCCCTTACTTTTTTTGAGGGATATTTTGAGGTCCGAATCCAGGCCGACCGGGAGTACCAGAGCATTTTGCAGGAAAGGCCGCGGTCGCGGCCTACATCGGCACTCGATTTTGGGCCTGATTGCCAAAATGTTTCCCAACACCAGCAAGCCCTCTGACTAACCCTCCGGACCAACAAACACCCTATAGGAGAGGGTGAGGATTGATGGACAGTGCTTTCTTTCAGTACAGAAGCCGGACAGACATATTACAGTCAGCAACATCCCACGTGGCAATATGTGAGTAGAAAGCTGTTAACCCCTGATATTAGTGTCACTCAATCTGTGCCTCTGTCAACAGTACAGCATACTATCTTCCCTGTTCCATAGGCTAATGACACAAACCCACAAGGACTTTTACAGATCAACATATATCACTGCCCCACAAGTGTTTTCCCTGCGTGGATGTTCATTCAATAACATACAAAGCTGCAGAGTCTGTCTCACTTGCAATAGCTGGATTGGTATTTACCGTGTTTCTCTCTTCATCTATGAACTAGAGATTAAAATTTGGATTGGTATTTACCGTAAATTACATATGGTCCTGATTCCTAAGCTGCTTTCTCTGATTAGTGGTGCCATGTATATGTATCCTGAATGAAGATTGATATTAACAACTAATTCTCAAAACCGCATACTGTAGGTGTGGGCCCTACGCTATAAGTATACAACTCTTCTGGACAGCTATTAAATTTTTAAGCAGGGCTATAAGGCCCTTATAGCTCTCACTATGTAAACCCACAGGCAGTCTGGCGAAAGGGGGAAATAGTTAAGGGGGCCTGGTCCCTCTTCCCTTCTACTATGTTTTAAAGCTTCCACACCTGATAACTTCTTTACCCTGGGTTATGGCTCACTTTTAAATATATATACTGCATACAGCTTGAGCGAGAGGGAACTGCAAACAGTTATTTATCATGCCACTGGGCTCTAGACGAAAGACTGTAAACCAAGCTGAATATAAAAAGTCCATGTCTGACCACTTTAAGCCTAAATCCCAGGCAGATAGACAGCCAAGCTCAGAGTCTCTGAATATCCCTCCACACGCCGAAAGTGAGCTGTTTGACCAGTACTCTCAGACAACAGGAGAACTTCCATCTACTATGGCATCTGAAATTGTCAACTCAATCACCCAAAAAATCACTAACCTGCAAGAATCTCTCACTAAGACTTTTAAAAGCTCTATTGCAGATCTGCGAAAAGACATAGGCATAATCAACGAGAGAGTTGAGGCCCTAGAGCAAAAACAAGAGGATCTGGCGGTAGAACAGGCACATCTCTCTAACCATTCCCATGTATTGGTTGATATGTTAGACACAGTGGAAGCAAAGATGGCTGACATTGAAGATCGCTCCCGCCGCAACAACCTTAGATTCCGAGGAATCTCAGAAGAAATCCCAGCTGCTGACCTAGAATCTTTCCTAGCCGAGTTCTGCGGCCATCTCAAAGCACCACAACTACCTAATGAAAATTTGCTTGACAGAGTCCATAGGCTACCTAGAGGGCGAAATATTCCATCTGAAAAGCCCAGAGATGTGATAGCCCGCTTCCATTTTTTCACATATAAATAGCAGATTGCCAAAGCGATGTTTTCCAACCCTGCTTTACCCGAAAAATTCAGGGACATCCAAGTCTTTCCAGACCTCTCCCAGTTTACCATCCAAAAGAGAGCCACATTTAGAGAGGTTACTAAAATCCTACGACAGCAGGGAATTAAATACAGATGGGGGTATCCAACAAAGCTCCTCATACACAAAGATAACCACCTTTTGGCTGCTAACACCCCAGATAGAGCTCGTCAATATCTCAAAGACTGGGATCTACTTCACACACCAGGGCCTAGGGGTCACCCTCCGCCTTCAGGGGAGAAACCTTCTGCAACTCCACAGGCTGCTCACCTAAAGACCCAGTCTACACCTATTAGACCTGCTTCTGAGTGGCAACCTCTGCCACAGAGATCACCTAACCATAAGACACCATCTTTTGCCTTCAGTCTTCCTTCAGACCCTACTTCATCCTCTACGGCTGGTTTACTCCGGCCGGAGTCTCCTGTTCCAGATTCTGATTGACTGATTAACCCAGGACGATAAGTATCCTAGTTGGTGAAGGGGGGACTGTATTTTCTTGTGCTATGTTTTTGCTTGGATCCATGTTTCTTTCTCCTGACAGGGTGGCTGGCAACCCCATAGACTGTTTCTTCCGGGTTGTAGAAGACCCCCTGATATTATTATTTGGGACCCTGGCCAATTTCCCAACAGTCTATGGGCCATAATGACTCCCCAGGACCTGAGGTCCACCAGGTTGTGGAGAGAGAGGGGTGGAGGGAACGATAGAGGGGAAAAGAAATGTATCAAGAAATGTAAAAGTTCCATTTTGCTGTTGTGATGTGATGCATTTCATTCTCTGACCTAAACACCAAGGTTTGAATTTAACTCAATGATTTTTTTTTTTTTTCTCCCCGCTCTCTCCTCCTCCCTCCCAATTTTGAATTATTGACCATACCTTTAAGCCTCCTCACAATTTGATACATATATGTGATACGCTAATACCCCACAATTGACATAGATTTTAATATCATGAATGCTACTCCCTGAGAATAGCCCTTCCCCTCCCCTTCCCCCCCCCCCCTTTTTTTTTTCTTTTTTCTTTTCTTCTAGGTTGTAATGCATTAATTTGTATATGTTTTTACTCCTATGCTGGTTCCAAAGGTATATGTTTTCTCTGTTTTGCACACCATTTTGTAAGTGTTTAGGCTGGTAATAGAGGGGAAAAGAAATGTATCAAGAAATGTAAAAGTTCCATTTTGCTGTTGTGATGTGATGCATTTCATTTTCTGACCTAAACACCAAGGTTTGAATTTAACTCAATGATTAAATTTTTTTTTTTTTCTCCCCGCTCTCTCCTCCTCCCTCCCAATTTTGAATTATTGACCATACCTTTAAGCCTCCTCACAATTTGATACATATATGTGATACGCTAATACCCCACAATTGACATAGATTTTAATATCATGAATGCTACTCCCTGAGAATAGCCCTTCCCCTCCCCTTCCCCACCTCCCCCCCCCTTTTTTTTTTTTCTTCTAGGTTGTAATGCATTAATTTGTATATGTTTTTACTCCTATGCTGGTTCCAAAGGTATATGTTTTCTCTGTTTTGCACACCATTTTGTAAGTGTTTAGGCTGGTATTATGACTTTTTAGTCCATTTAGATATAGATCACGACCTACTCACTCCTCCCTAAAGCCTTCACCATTGGTGACTACCTACCCTAATAAACCTCCACATACATCAAGTTAGGTCCCACAGGCTGAGTCCCGCCATCACCATGGGTCCAAGCTTATTATTACATATGGACTGTCCCCCCTATACCCCTAATTCAACTAGTTAACTGTTTCTTGTTTCTTAGTAATGTTTTTGTCAGGAAGTTTTAGAATTTATCTATGTTAAGTACCCCGTAGCTGCTGGCTACCACGACTATCTACTTAAAAACTTAAGTAACCCTATCCAACGGGTTCTCGCCCCCCCCCAGAATTGTAGTTTACATTGTAAACACGTGAACACAGATTCTAAATTTCTCCCTTATTTCCCTACATTTTTTGCTAGAATCCAGACCTGATTTCATACTTGATTAGTACTCCATCGGCTGGTCCCTAACTCCTTGCAGGGGTCTAGCTCTTGGATAACACATCTTCCTCTGTATTTCTGTTTCTTATCTCTCTGCCCTCTATTCTTCCTTCTTACCCTTTTTTCTTCCCACCCCCCCCCCTTTTTTTTTTTTTCTTTCTCTCCCCTTATCCCCCTTCCCCTCCTGAACGGCGCAAAACAGAAACGAGCCTACTATGGCGCTAACCTTCCTCACTTTGAATGTGAAGGGCCTGAACTCCCCTAACAAACGTAGTCTGTTGAGGAACTTTCTTAAATCTCGTAACCCGGATGTAGTTTATTTGCAAGAGACCCACTGGTCGACTGCCCATATGCCTACACTCAAGTTCTCAGATTACTCTGAAATATTCCATTCTACCTATAAAGATAAAACGAGAGGTGTTTCTATCCTGATTAACAAAAGGATTGCATTCCATTTGGTTCATGTGGAAAGAGACGCAGAGGGGCGTTTCCTTATCTTGATAGGGAAACTTAATGAACAATTGGTCACTCTAGCCAATGTATACAGCCCTAACCAAAGACAGGTTTCCTTCTTGAAAGGGACTCTTCTCCTAGTTGATAAAGTGAAGCAAGGCACCCTGGTCCTAGGGGGAGATTTCAATCTAGTTTGGGATCCTCTCCTTGACAAGAAGGTCCCTCCCAACAAACGGATTGACCCCTATACCATATCGGTGGCCCCGAAGTTCCAGCATTTGATTGCACAACATTCTCTCTTTGATGTATGGAGGGCACACCGTCCTGAAGTGAAAGATTTCACTTACTTCTCAGCCTCCCATAGATCCTACTCCAGGCTTGATTATTTTTTTGTTGATTCATGGACGCTGAACTCTATCAATGAGGCGCGTATACACTACTGTACCTGGTCGGATCATGACGCCGTCACATTCCAGGTGTTTGGCCCGAGAACACCTATAGATAGGCCTTACTGGAGGTTCCATCGGTTCTTGTGGAAGGATACTTCCTTCCTACTGGGTCTCGAGGAGGAAATAGCTAAGTTCCTGCAAGACAATCGAGAGGGGCAAACGTCCCATCAGATTAGATTTGCGGCCTTGAAAGCCTACCTATGAGGTTTTTGTATTACTAAGGTGGCAGAATTACGTTGTACGAAGGGAGCTCCCTTGGGTAAGCTCCATTGTGATCTCTGGGTGGCCGAAACACTTAACAGACAAAACCCCACCCAGGCACTCTCTACTAAAGTACAGGGTCTGAGAAGTCAGATTAAGGAACTGGAATTACAGAGAATTCAAAAGGCTCTCTCAGTTTTCAAACAAATTCTATATCACAAAAGTAATAGGGCGGATACGCTTTTGGCTGGTAAATTGAGAAAGCGAACAGCTACAGCAAGAATACCTTATATCACGCATGATGGAAAGAGAGTCTATGCCCCAGCGGACATTGGATCAGCTTTTGCTTTGTTCTATGACAAACTATATAACATTTCCAAAAGCGAGCTCCCTCGATCGGCCACGACTACGGAAATTAGCGACTTCCTTAAAGAGCTCGGTCTCCCGACACTTTCGGAGGAGGATGGTGAATCTCTCCTAACACCGTTCACTGACAGAGAAATTTCTTTACTCCTTAAGAACTTGAAAAACAACAAAGCCCCGGGGCCAGATGGTTTCCCTGGAGCCTTCTATAAGAAATTTTCGAGATTATTGACCCCGGTGCTAGGTCAACTCTTTAACGAAATTAAGTCTGAGGGCCAAATATTAAGAGAACACCTTGAAGCGTCAATAGTCGCTATTCCTAAACCGAATAAAAATGTGACGCTATGCAGTAGTTATCGTCCGATCTCGTTAATAAACGTTGACACGAAACTCTATTCGAAACTCCTGGCAGACAGGATAGTTAACCTATTACCTTCCCTAATACAGTCGGACCAGGTCGGCTTTACTAAAGGCCGCCAGGAGCCAGACAATACGAGGCGCCTAATTACGATCTTTTCGGATGCCCGAAGGAAAGGTACCCCACTGGTGGCCCTGTCCTTAGACGCCAAAAAGGCCTTTGATAGGGTACGGTGGGAGTACCTATGGGAAGTTCTCAAAGTGTTTAACTTTCCTCCCCAAATCGTTGTAGCCATCAAGGCCCTCTACACATCACCCCATGCTCGTATCAGGGGCCCAGGTTTCTGCTCACCGGTAATAAACATCTCTAATGGCACCAGACAGGGGTGTCCCCTGTCCCCTTTAATTTTCTCCTTAGTGATGGAGCCCTTTGCTCAAGCAATACGTCTATCAGAAGGTATTACTGGTGTTACATACCCGTCACGTGAAGAAAAGATTGCCCTCTTTGCGGATGACGTGACTCTTCTTTTGACTAACCCGGAGTCTTCGATCTCGAGGGTCTTTGACCTAATTGATAAATTTGGCCGATATAGCTATTACAAGTCTAACGTAGCTAAGACTGAAGCATACGCCATGAATATTCCCACAGAACGACTAAATGCACTGCGGGACAAATTTGACTTCCAGTGGTCTACAAATTACCTAACTCACTTAGGTGTAATGCTCAGTGACAACACAGACACCATGATCAAACTCAACTTTGATAAGTTGACGGCCGAAATTAAATCCTTGGCGATATCATGGGATCATCGTGAGATTTCATGGCTAGGCCGTGTCGCCACGCTTAAGATGTCACTCCTCCCGAAGGCCTTATACATATTTCGCTGCCTCCCCTTTAATGTGCCCCATCGGATTCTTCAACAGATCCATAGAGTCTTTCTCAGATATGTGTGGGGCCGCGGGATTCCTCGAATAGCATATAAAATCCTCCAGAGACCCTTTTCCAAGGGAGGTGTTGCGTTTCCAAACATATATCTCTATTATGAAGCAACGAGACTTACACATATTACCGCATGGGGAGTAGAGACAGATAGACCAGGCTGGTATTACTTGGAACAACTAGCTCTGCCGGTAGATCTAGACCTTCGGGATGCCATCTGGGTTCCCAAGCACGTGAACCTCTTGGCTAAGATCCAAAATCCTATTGTCAGTCAATCTTTACGTATCTGGTACGAACTTCGTCACAGACAGGGTGTTTCACCCTACCCTTCTCCTATTCAGAGCCTGAGGGGTTTACTCTGGAACTCACCGGAGATTCACTTTGATTTCTGGAAAAGTAAAGACATCACGAAGGTTTCTGATCTGTATCACTCGGGTACCCTTACGATGGCTTCACAACTAGCGGAGCCCAGGGGGGACAACCCCCTATGGTTCCGCTTTGAGAGCTTCAGAGTGCTCTGTGTGGTCAAGGCTAGGGGATTCCCCACGACTGCTCTCAGAGGAAAGACAGGATGGGAGTCTAGGTGGTGCACGAGAGCGCTGAGATCCCGTCCCATCTCGTTTCACTATACCACACTCCTAAACGACTGTACACCAGGGGTGCCATGGCAGATACGCGCTTGGTGTCGTGAGCTCAACATCTCTATTCCTGAAGATGACCTTGCCTATGCAATTACTCTCACTAAAAAGACGCTTCACTGCGTCACAGTCTTTGAGACATATATGAAAGGAGTGTTGAAGTGGTATAGAGTCCCAACTCGACTGGCGGCGATGTTCCCATCCTCTACCAGAGAGTGCTGGAGACAGTGCAATGGCGAGGGCTCTGACATCCATGTCTGGTGGAGCTGTCCGAAGATCACCTCCCTATGGAATGAGGTTGAATTGTTGCTCAGCTCCATGAATCTCGATGTCCACCTGACGCCTGGGATGGCCTTACTCCATATTCTTCCAAGGTCTTTCTCCTTGACTACCAAGAAGTTCCTAATTTACGTCCTGGCAGCGACTAAACTGTGCATAGCTCGGGCTTGGAAACAAACAGAGCCTCCAAATCTAAATGAGATCTGTGATGTGATAAACCATTTCGCCACGATGGAGAGATATGTCGCTGGCAAAAATGGTACCTTGGACTCTTACTGGAAGACGTGGTCTGACTGGTTCGAACTCCGATGAGTGAGTCCCTTCAGTAGCGCGATCTACCCCTGAAATAGGAGGAGAGAGTTCATACTCTTTCCTCCTCTGCTCCGTTCCCTATCCTTCTTCCCCTCCTCCCCCCCCCTTTTTTTTTTTTTTTTTTTCCTCTCTATCTCTCTTTCTCTCCCTCTGCCTCCCTCTTTCTTCTTTGTATCTCTTCCTTTATTCCCTATCTGAGGGAGATGTGTATAATCCCTATTTATTCAGTTGTCTGACAAATTTGTACGTGGGCTCGGTTGGCTCACTTTCTATTCACCCCTCTTCTAGGGCCAAATAATGCCCGATACCTACCTTTTTTTTTTCTCTCTTTGTTTCAATATTGACTACTATGAGACTGCACACTTATGACACATCTACTTTACTATTTTTGTTTTTTCCAATATATGCAATGTATACTTTTGTAAACCAAACATACTGTTATACTATGTTATCTGTTATGTTCTGATGTAATGCTACTCTAATATTACTGTACAGTGCATTTCTATTCAATAAAGAAAAAAAATATTTATAAAAAAAAAAAAATCCTCCCAAATGTGTGAGCCCAGATGATGATCATTTGAAGGGATAACAGGGTTTTTTGAACTGTTGTAGAGTTTAGTCTGCTATGTTTACAATAATGTAAAGCAGCACTATGGTTGAATTTAGGTTGCATTTCTTAATAAAAAAGTACATGTTTTTTTACACATGTATTTAGAAAACATTCACAAGAATCATACTTAAACAGGAACCTAGCAAAATGGTAAGATGCTTCTATCTTCCTAGGGTGATAATCTTCTACAAAAATCTAGCGGTAGGGGGTTTATATTTTTTCTGCATCTGCACGAGCGGAGAAAAAAAATCAAGACGTGACTGAAAACTCAGATGTTAATTTTATTGAACATTTTACTATTGAATTATTCAACATTTAAGAAGACTCTACAATAGGGTGACAACATTTTGAAAATTAAAAAAATAAAGAGGATTTTGAAAATCATGCAAAAGCTATGCTGCCAGTCATAAGCTGAAGTAATCTCAATTTGGGGGGTCAGATTCTCTCCTCGGGTGTTTATAGGATTACCAACCAAACGGCTAGATTACGAGTTTTTGTCGTTAATGGTATGCGGTGCTAACGAGCCTTTTTTTCTCACCGCTCAATTAAGACAACGCTGGTATTACGCGTTCTCTGCAAGCCGGCGTTAGCCTCAGAAAAGTGAGCATTGAGCAAAATTTAGCTCCACATCTCACGTCAATACCAGCGTTGCTTAAGTCAGCGGTGAGCTGGCTGAACGTGCTCATGCACGATTTCCCCATAGGAAACAATGGGGCTGAGCTGGCTGGAAAAACACCTAACACCTGCAAAAAAGCAGCGTCCAGCTTCTAACGCAGTCCCATTGTTTCCTATGGGGAAATAAAAGTTATGTCTTCACCTAACACCCTAACATGAACCCTGAGTCTAAACACCCCTAATATTACACTTATTAACCCCTAATCTGCCGCTCCGGACACCGCTTCCACCTACATTATACTTATGAACCCCTAATCTGATGCCCCCAACATCGCCGAACCCTACATTTTATTTATTAACCCCTAATCTGCCCCCCCCGACGTCGCCAAAACTATATTAAATGTATTAATCCCTAATCTGCCGCCAATAGGATTGAGCTTGCATTCTATTGGCTGTTCCAATCAGCCAATAGAATGCAAGCTCAATTTTATTGGCTGATTGCATCAGCCAATAGAATTTTTCCTACCTTAATTCTGATTGGCTGATAGGATTCTATCAGCCAATCGGAATTGAAGGGACGCCATCTTGGATGACGTCACTTAAAGGAACCTTCATTCTTCAGTCGCCGTCGGATGGAAGAGGATGCTCCGCGTCGGATGTCTTCAAGATGGACCCGCTCCACTCCGGATGGAAGAAGATAGAAGATGCCGCCTGGATGAAGACTTCTGCCGGTCGGGATGTCCTCTTCTGGCCAGATCGGATGAAGACTTCTGCCCCTCTGGAGGTCCACTTGTGCCTGGCTGGGTGAAGACGGCTCAAGGTAGGGTGATCTTCAAGGGGGTAGTGTTAGGTTTTATTAAGGGGGGATTGGGTGGGTTTTAGCGTAGGGTTGGGTGTGTGGGTGGTGGGTTTTAATGTTGGGGGGTATTGTATTTTTTTTACAGGTAAAAGAGCTGATTACTTTGGGGCAATGCCCCGCAAAAGGCCCTTTTAAGGGCTATTTGTAATTTAGTATAGGGTAGGGAATTTTATTATTTTGGGGGGCTTTTTTATTTTATTAGGGGGATTAGAGTAGGTGTAATTATCTTAAAAAATTGTAATAATTTTTTTATTTTCTGTAACTTAGTGGGGGGGGTTTGTACTTTAGTTTATTTAATTTAATTGTACTTAATCGTAGTTAGTTTATGTAATTAATTTAATGATAGTGTAGTGTTAGGTGTAATTGTAATTTAGGTTAGGATTTATTTTACAGGTAAATTTGTACTTATTTTAACTAGATCTTTATTAAATAGTTAATAATTATTTAATAACTATTGTAACTAGTTAAAATAAATACAAAGTTGCCTGTAAAATAAATATAAATCCTAAGCTAGCTACAATGTAACTATTAGTTATATTGTAGCTATCTTAGGGTTTATTTTACAGGTAAGTATTTAGTTTTAAAAAGGAATATTTTATTTAATTGTAGTAATTTTATTTCGTTTTAATTAAATTATGTTTAAGTTAGGGGGGTAAGTCAGAGTTAGACTTAGGTTTAGGGGTTAATACATTTAATATAGTAGCGGCGACGTTGGGGGCGGCAGATTAGGGGTTAATAAATGTAGATAGGTGTCGGCGATGTTAGGGACGGCAGATTAGGGGTTAATAAATTGTGACTAGTGTTTGCGAGGTGGGAGTGCGGCGGTTTAGGGGTAAATATATTTATTACAGTGGCAGCGATGTCCGGTCGGCAGATTAGGGGTTAAATAATTTATTTAAGTATTTGCGATGTGGGGGGGGGGGCTCAGTTTAGGGGTTAATAGGTAGTTTATGGGTGTTAGTGTACTTTTTAGCACTTTAGTTAAGAGTTTTATGTTACGGCGTTAGCCCATAAAACTCTTAACTACTGACTTTTAAATACGGTAGGAGTCTGGACAGGAGAGGGTCTACCGCTCACTTTTTCAAGCAATCGTAATACCGGCGTTAGGAAAATCCCATTAAAAAGATAGGATACGCAATTGACGTAAGGGGATTTGCGGTATGCGAAAATCGCGGAAAAAAGTGAGCGGTACACCTGTACCTGTCAGACTCGTAATACCAGCGGGCATTAAAAAGCAGCGTTGGGACCCCTCAACGCTGTTTTTTAAGGCTAACGCAAGACTCGTAATCTAGGTGAAAGAAAATTAATTTTAAGGATGCAGAAACATAATAATACTTCATATTAAAGCCAATGGGGTAAATTTATTAATGTGCGAGCGGACATTATACGATGTTGCTTGGCCAGCCTTAAATTTAAAAAGCGAAATGCTTGGTCAACCTTAAAGTAACCCAAAATATTTCTCCTCTCTGTTTCCAATAATCCATATTTCCTGCTGGGGTGCACTAAATTGTTTATAAATAGCTAATTTTACTTTATTTGAAATAGCTGATTTTGCCTGTGGTATATGTTAATTGTTTAAAATGATAGATAATCCCTTTATTACCCATTTCCCAGTTTTGCATAACCACATTGTTATATTAGTACTCGACTTGTTGTAATACGGGTGAGCTGACTATTCCGCTCGCATAGGCCAAGTATAATTTATTCTTCTGGCTTCGTTTACCCAGCTTTTCTAAAGCCAATACATAAAGGGACAGTATAGTCAAAATTAAACTTCCATGATTCAGATAGGGCATGCAATTTTAAACAGCATTCCAATTTACTTTTAGCATGAAATTAGCTTTGTTCTCTTGGTATTCTTTGTTGAAAGCTAAACCCAGGTAGGCTTATATACTAATTTTTAAGCTCTTGAAGGTTGCCTATTATCTCAGTGCAGTTTTTTACAGCAAGACAGCAAAGTTTATGTGTACCATATAGAAAACATTGTGCTCACTTCCCGAGAATTTAATTAAGTCAGCAATTATTTGCTAAAAGACAAGTCTGTCAAAAGAACTGGGATAAGGGAGCAGTCAGCAGAGGTTTAGATGCAAGGTCATCACAGAGGTAACAAGTGCTAAACACATATTAGTGTTTTGGTTTTTTTAGATATGGGCTTTTTTTGTTTTTTAATGGGCACTAAAGAGCTGATTGCCCTTTTAAGGGCAATGCTCATACAAATGGCAATGGGTAGCTTAGCTTTTTTTAGAGTTATGTCTTTTTTATTTTGGGGGATTGGGTTGGTGGGGGTCTTTTACTGTTAGGAGGTAATTTGTATATGTAAATTAGCTGATTTCTTCAGGGCAATGCCCTACTAAAGGCCCTTTTAAGGGCTTTTAGTAGTTTATTGTTAGATGGGGGGGGGGGTATTTTGGGGTGGCTTTTTTATAGGTGTATTATTTTAGGTTTAATTTTTTTTATTTTGGATAATTTAGTTTATTATTTTTTGTAATCTTAGATTTTTTTTTATTTTTCATAGTTTTAGACTTTGTTATTTTTTGTAATGTTATTTTTTTGTTTTTATTTCCGTATATTTAGGATTTTTTATTTTGTAATTTAGGTTTTTTATTTTTGGTATATATTTTTTTTAAATAGTAATGTTAGGTTTATTTATAGTTTAAGTTTATTTATTTTTATTTCACAGGTAAGTTTTTATTTATTTTAAGGTAGTTATATTGTAATTTAAAATTAGGGGGTGTTAGGTTTAAGGGTTCATAGTTTAATTTAGGTAGTCATGATGTGGGTGTTTGATGGTTTAGGTGTTAATTGGTATAATGAAGTATTTGCGATGTGGGTGTTTGGCGGTTTAGGGGTTAATAGGTTTAGTTTAGTTTAGGATTTGCGTTGCGGGGGGTGGCGGATTAGGGATTAATTTTATTAAGGTGTTAGCGATATGGGGGGACCGTGGATTAGGGGTTAATAGGTTTCTTTAGTGTTGGCAATGTGGGGGGCTGGCGGTTTAGGGGTTAATAGGTTTATTTAGTGTTGGTAAAGTGGGGGGCTGGTGGTCTAGGGGTTAATAGGTTTATTTAGTGTTGGCGATGTGAGGGGATGGCGGTTTAGGGGTTATTAGACTAGGGCCTTATGTTAGAGTGTTAGGTTTTTAAAAAACTTTAGTTTCTCCATAGAGTTCAATGGCGAATGAGTTAATGCAATTGCCATTTCCCAATCGCACGTTAGTTTTTTTTCCTAAATTTTTTCTCCATTGATCTCTATGGGG
The DNA here is from genome assembly GCF_027579735.1 of Bombina bombina. Lineage (NCBI taxonomy): Eukaryota > Metazoa > Chordata > Amphibia > Anura > Bombinatoridae > Bombina > Bombina bombina. The sequence continues at coordinate 98,239,254 of NC_069504.1, forward strand.
GAAAACGTGCACGAGCATGCAAAGTCAGAACTTTGTTATTGTGCGGTATGCGGCTTTCCGCACCATATCGCACAACAAAATAACGTTTTAGGGTGACTTGTAATACCAGCAGTATAGAAATAGCGTAACGGACCCATTTTGCATGGTGTATACGCTATGGCTATACCACACAACTTGTAATCTTGGTCAGTAGGAGGTACAGTGGGTATTGAAAAGAATCACCCCCATTTAAAATAATCACATTTGGTTGCTTTGCAGCCTGAAATAAAGACACACAGTTTTTGTTTATCCAGTTGTAATTACTCAGTGCAACTTATAAAATCCAAGTGAAAGATATAACACCAACATGTCAGGCAAAAATAAAGACAATTCATAAACAGAATTACTGAGTTAGAAAAAGGATCACTTCCTTGTGTCAGTATTTTGTTGAACCACATTTTGCTTTGTTGGGGTATGTCTCTACTAACTATGCACATCGTGACTATGCAATATTTGCCCACTCTTCTTTGCAGAACTGCTCCAGTTCTGTTACATTTGATGGTGGCCGATTGTGGACTGCAGTCTTCAAGTCATGCCACAGATATTAACTGGGGTTTAAGTCTGGGCTCTGACTAGGCCATGCAGGGACATTCACCTTTTTTCTCATTCAACCACTGTGAAGCATGCTTTGGGTCATTGTCATGTTGGAAGGTAAACCTTCTTCCCATTGACAACTTCCTGCAGAGGGCAGCAGATTTTCCTAAAGAATTTGACGGTATTTTGCCCCATCTATTATTCCATCTATCCTGACGATTGCTCCAGTGCCTGCTGAAGAGAAACACCCCCATAACAGGATATTAGCACCTCCATGCTTTACTGTAGGTATGGTGTTATTTGGATGGTGAGCTGTATTGGATTTCCTCCAGACATACCGTTTGGTGTTGAGGCCAATTAATTCAATTTTAGTCTCATCTGACCATAAAACTTTTTTCTATGTGGCCTCAGAATCTCCTAGGTATGTTATGCCAAAGCTCAGACGTGCATGTGGCCTTTCTTGAGGGATGGCTTTTTTCTTGCAACCCTCCCATACAAGTCACATTTGTGGAGAGTTTGTGATATTGTTGTCACATGCACACAATGAACACTTCCTGCAACTGATTCAGAGTTGCTGTGGGCCTCTTGGTAGCCTCTCTGACTAGTTTCCTTCTGGCTCTTTCATCCAGTTTGGAGAAACGTCCTGATCCAGAGAGGGCCTGTATTGTACCAAATACCTTCAACTTCTTAATAATAGACTTAACTGTGCTTCTAGGCATTGATAAAGCCTTTGATATTTTCTTGTATTCATCTACGGACTTGTGCCTGTCCACAACATTATCCCTGAGACATACTCGATCGGGTTGGATTCCGGCGATCTCTGTCCGCCTGCTCAGAGCAGGCGGACAGGGTTATGGAGCAGCGGTCTTTAGACAGCTGCTTCATAACTGCTGTTTTTGGCGAGTCTGAAGATTCGCCAGAAACACGAGCCCTCAAGCTCCATACGGAGCTTGATAAATGGGCCTCTTAATGATTCTTTCCAAATAACACCAGTTTGACACCTCTGCTACAGAAGCATGTGTGTGTACACGGTGCACAAAACACATATTTTTGCATTCCTATGTTCTTCATCTGGAAAATAATGTACTTTTTATTATTAAATGGTCATTAAACACTTTAAGATGGTAATATCAAATTATAAATCATATATACAGTATATATATATACAGTATATATATATATATATATATATATACATATATAAAAATATATATATAAGTGCATTAGAGCACTTTGTAGATGAAAAGATGATAAAACATATTTATGCATTATTCATAATAATAAAGATTACCGCTTGCGCAAAAATTTTATTTAAAACTTGTAATACAAACACAACTCGACTAGCGCAAAAAACATAACTGTTGCGATCACGGGGGGAGGGGTGAAATACCGTGACACTTGTAATCTAGCCCTAAAAATTTACACTTATTTTGTCAAAATTTAAACAGCTAATGAAATTTTTTTTTTTTAAATACATCTACATGTTATTTTTAGACTAATCTTTTATTTGAATGCATCATTCTAATCTAGCATTTATTTAGTGTTTAATGTCCCTTTAAATATATATTTCTGTATATATCTGATACTGTTAAAAGATATATATATACTGTATATATATATATATATATATATATATATATATACAGTATATATATACAGTATATATATATATATATATATATATATATATATATATATATCTAAAGGAATAGATATGCAGGTATAGCCATATACAGATATATACGGTATATAGAAATACAATAAGAAGGACATTATCCTGTAAGTGAAGAACAATGGAACATGAAATCTGTACAGTAAATATACAGAAAAACACACAAATTCATATATTTATATATACATATATATATATATATATATATATTTACAAAAAAGATCAGCACTCACCAATGTAACAACCACTCGAATGCACGGCCAAGATAAATGTAGACAAAAGTAGAAGCATAGAGACAAGACCTGGTGTTGATCCCTGTAGTCCCACGCCACAAAAGCCAGCACACGAGATTTAAGCAACACACCTTCCTTTAATACAAAGCATAACGTTTCAGCTCCCACTGGAGCCTTGTTCACATGCAATAATTCATCACGATAGATCAGATTAAAGGAAGGTGTGTTGCTTAAATCTCGTGTGCTGGCTTTTGTGGCGTGGGACTACAGGGATCAACACCAGGTCTTGTCTCTATGCTTCTACTTTTGTCTATATATATATATATATATACAATCCCCACACTCAAACCAGAAAAAACTATGTATATCACAGAGTATATGCTGAAAATACAAGAAAATTTAATAAGCAATACATTTAAAAACATAATAGATGAGCAACATAGATGCACATACTAAAAACATTAAGACTGGGCTTCCCCAGTCCAAATAAAACTAATGATGTTAGACCAAATAACATATAGCAATCAAGAATATATATGTAATTTCAGAATATGCAATAAGGCACAAATGAAATTTTGATAAGCTATAACGTCAGCCAGAACATGAATGCAGTCCAGTATATGAATCAATCAACCCTTGTCACACTTAGTATTTGCGTATAAAGTGTCCATTGTTGTAGTTGCGCAGGGTTAACGCAGTTAGTGGCAAGAAATGTGTGATACAGGCGGCTGTGTTGTTATGACAGCAGTTAAGTGATAAAGTCATGCAAGATTTTCAGATGCAGTAGCATAAAAGCAACGTTATTTACAGAGTAGCCGATTCAAGTTTACAAAAAGTGGTGGTTTTGGTAACAGCTATCGGCGGATCTCCATTGACAGCACGTAACCGCAGCTTCAACAGGACTGGGTAATATCGTTCATGGAAGGCACTTAATGTGGATCTGCAAGTTCTATTGCAACCGTCAAAAATAGTCCTATAGTGCCGGGTACTTGAGTCGTATGCCTATTTATAGCTGCAACTTTATAGACTCAGTTACTTTATATGCTTTAGACTTGCTATCACTTAAGACACAGCTGCTTAAACTCTTGCATTTGAAAGGCTTATATGACATGTGTGTTACAGAAGATATGACTTGCTTAATACTTTGCATTCTTAAGCAACTTGCATGACACAATTTATGTTAAAGGGTACTGTTGCTTCAATGCTTTGCATTTATTAAGTCTGCATGACAGAGCTGTCTCGGAAAATAATGTAATTATAAGTGTGTCAAGCTGACGCGTCATCCAAGATGGCGGCCACTACCGGAGGCAAATGCAAGAGGAAAATGCAACTCTCAGGTAAGGAGAAAGTAATGCTACTGAAAGGAAAAACTGGAATAAAATAAACAAGGACAGGAAAAATAAGTGGCAAATGGTACAGAGAAGTACCAACTAAAGAGAAAACAAAATCAGAAATAAATTAAATAAATAACAGAGAAAAGGATAAGAAAAAAATGATACAGAAGTACCAACCAAGCAATAAAATGAAAAAAAACGAAAGTGACGTCACCGGATGGGGGCGTGGTTTAGGGCCGTTATTGTCTATGTCGCAGTTACCAAGTTAAATGTGTTGTACAAGCTGTTTACTTCTATGCTCTGCAATAAAATAGCATTGTACCTTCTATACTGTGTCCTGCATCTCATGACATGGTGTCAGAAGTACTTGCCTGCGCTTCTGTTTTCTGATTAATGATGATGTCGAAGTTTACCCCACCTGAACTTTTTGATTTCTCTCAGCCTTCAGCTTGGCCCACATGGCGTCAGCCCCAAGAAGGGGAAGAATTTGACTTCAAAATAGTTATGAGTAAACTCAGTGCCCATTTTGTACCTAAAAAAATGTGACTCATGAGAGGGCTTGTTCTCACAAATGTGCCCAGTGTGTGTGAGAATCGGTGGAGTCATTTGTGAGCAGCCTGTATGAACTAGCTGAATTCTGTGAGTTTGGTGTTGCTAAAGAGGAGCAAATCAGAGCCAGAATAGTCATAGGAATTGCAGATGATGAAGTCTCACTGAAGCTACAGTTGGAGGCTAATTTAACATTGGATGGGGCTATTAGGATGGCCCGCCAGAGTGAATTGGTGAAAAAGCAAAGTGCTGATCTGAGGTCTGATTATTGAGTATTGTAGCTGAAGTGCAGCAGTTCAGGAGAGCTGCTAGTGAAAGGCACAGTGTGAGCGCTAGACCAAGGGCAACAGATAGGCCCAGAAGCGGATGGGTGCAGCATGCTCGCTGCAAGCGGTGTAACCATACCCATGATCAGAGTGTCGTATGCCCTGCTAAAGACAAAAGATGTAGAAAATGTAACCGAATAGGTCATTTTGAAGTGATGTGTAAAACTGAATACACTAAAGAGATGCAGGTGGATAGTGACCAGGAGGGTGAAGAAGTGTCCTTTGTTGGGTCTGTTGTTGAACGGTCTGGTTCAGATAAAGATTGGTGGGTTAGTCTTACTGTAATGGGAGCTAAAGTTGCCTTTAAGCTTGACACAGGAGCAGACATCACTGTTATATCCCTTGCAGCATTTATAAAACTGCCTCGACAGCCTCAGCTGGCGAAAGTTACAACAAAAGTTCATAGTCCTGCTGGCCGCATCGAATGTGCGGGGAAATTTCTTACCAGCTGTGAGTACAAGCAGAGGAAATTCACCATGTGGGTACATGTGATTAGAGGTCAGTGTTTTAACAACCTATTGAGCAGAAAAGCAGCCTGTGGTTTGGGCCTGGTCGCCAGAGTGAATGAGATTTCAGAAGACATGTTTGGTGAATTGGGCCTACTGAATTGCTACCCAGTCTGAATATCACTTAAAGGTGACGCAGTTCCATACAGCATTACCACTCCTCATAGAATTCCGTTCCCGCTCATGCCTCAAGTGGAGAAGGAACTTCTGCATATGAAGAATATGGGAGTCATCGAAGAGGTTGTTGAAGCAACAGACTGGTGTGCCCCCATTGTGCCTGTTGTGAAGAAAAACGGGAAGGTACGCATCTGCGTAGACTTGAAAAGGCTGAATGAGGTGGTGAAGAGAGAGAGAGATATGTGCTGCCAACACTTTAAGTGATAGCTCTGAAATTGGCTGGGGCGAAGTTCTTCTCTACACTGGATGCTTCCAGCGGTTTCTGGCAAATACCTCTAGATCCAAAGTGCAGCAAACTGACTACCTTCAATACACCGGTAGGTCGGTTTTGCTTCTGCAGACTCCCCTTCTGGATATCCTATGCTCCTGAAATCTTTCAAAGAGAGATAAGTTCACTCCTAAGGGACCACGAGGGGACGGCATTCGTCATGGACGACATTTTGGTGTATGGGTCTACATTGGAAGAACATGATCAGCGATTGAGCTGTGTGCTGCAGACCATTAGAGAGTCCGGGTTGAAATTAAATAAGGAGAAATGCCATTTTAGGAAAGCTGAGTTATGTTACTTTGGGCATATCATCAATGGGGATGGCATCAAGCCGGACCCTGATAAAATCTGTGCTATTGAACAGATAAAAAGTCCTTCTGATGTACATGAGCTGAGACAAATATTGGGCCTTGTAAATTATGTGGGCAGGTTCCTTCCAGATTTATCCACAATACTACACCCTATCACAGAGTTGCTAAAGAAAGATGTTGCCTGGGTCTGGGAACCTTCACGGGAAGAATCCTTCGTGCAGGATAAGTCCCTGCTGGGGTCTGCCCTAGTGTTGGGGTTCTATGACCCTTCCAAAATGACTGTAGTTAGTGATGATGTGAGCAGTTATGGATTAGGGGCCATCTTCCTGCAGTTGAATGAGAACAAACTACAGTCCATCTCATACTGTTCCCATACACTGACGGCTGCTGAGTCAAAGTATGTCCAAATTGAGAAAGAGTGCCTGGCTGCAGTTTGGGCCTGTGAGCACTTCCAGCGTTACCTAGTGGGTTTAAAGAAGTTTAGTCTGGAGACTGTCCATAAACTGCTAGTCCCTCTAATCAACTCCTATGATATTAACAAAACACCCCTAAGATGCCAGAGACTTCTGATGAGGCTGCTCAGGTTCAAAGTTCAGGCAGTGCATGTGCTGGGGAAACAACTGGCAGTGGCAGGGAAGCTAGAGCAAATAAGAAATTAGACATATTTAGATACTGACCTTCAAGAAGTTAAGTACATAAAAGAAGGTTGGCCTGGATGTATTTAAGTTCTTACCAGTCAGAAAGGTCGCAGCTCACAGAACTGAATGGCTTGGTGCTGTTCCAGGACCACATTGTTATTCCTGTTAGCATGCGGCAGGAGATGTTAAACAGGATTCATGATGGCCACTTGGGCATTACAAAGTGCAGAGAAAGGGCAGCTACGGCAGTATGGTGGCCTGGGATCAGTTCCGACATAGCAAGCCATGTGGCAAAATGTGCCTTTTGCCGGGAACGCCAGCCTACTCAGAGAAGGGAGCCCTTGATTTCTACTCCGCTGCATGCAGGCCCGTGGCAGAAAATAGCTGCTAATTTGTGTGAACTGCACGGGGAAAAGTACCTAGTCGTGATTGACTACTATTCCAGGTATTTGGAGATTGCACCCTTGAATGAGATCACAAGTCAAGCCGTTATCACTCGTCTCAAGAGCTTGTTCGCCCGGTGGGGCATACCAATGGAGTTAGTGAGTGATAATGGAATGCAGTTTGTTTCCACAGAGTTCAGTTCTTTCAACAGTGAATATGATTTTGTCCATTCTACGTCGAGTCCACATTACCCGCAGGCCAATGGAGTGGCTGAAAGGGCAGTTCAAACAACAAAGTTCATTTTGAAGCAATCTGAGCTGTACCTAGCCCTCTTGTCCTATAGAGCAATTCCCATTCAAGCCATGGGTTTTATCCCAGCACAGCTGATGCTAGGACGCCAGATTCACACCACTTTAACCTATGTGGGTGTCTTCCAGCCAACTCTGTTCCTCGGGATGAGGTCCTTAGGAGGGATGAAGAGGCTAAAAGGGGCTATTGATTTTTCTACGACAGGAGACACTATGTGAGGCCCTTGCGGGAGCTGAATTTGGGGCAAAGTGTCAAAATTAAACTGGATGATGAGAAGAAATGGAAGACACCTGCTACGGTAATTAGACGCTCTCCAGAACCAAGGTCTTATGTAGTCCTTAATGATGGAGGGACAGTCACACGTTGAAACCAAAAACATCTTCAGCCTGTACCTGAGAGTTTGGGACTGGATGCCTCAGTACCACCGCTGGTGGGATCCCCTATTTTAAGAGGGGTGCCTTCCCCTCAGCAAGATCACAGCGGGGATACTTCTTTGCTTCCAGCAGACTCTCAATCACCTTCTTCTGTATCAGAGGACAGTTCATGTAAAATGACATCAAGTGGAAGGGTGGTGAAACTTCCAGCCCAATATCGGGATTAGCACTAGTTAGAGCAGTGACCGGAATTATGGGCAGAATAATCCCATGGTCACTGTGGACTAGGGTAGTGTATTTCATGTTGTTTATATATATTCTCTTTAACCTGTTATTTGTTATATACTAAACAAAACTATTTCTGTATGCTTCTTGTATACCTTGTTATTTGATGTATTCAAAGAAAAAAAATGTATGCTTTGTCCTTTGAAAAGGGGGAAGATGTGATTAGAGTGGGAAGTGACGTGATCGGATGGGGGCGTGGTTTAAGGCCATTATTGTCTATGTCGCAGTTACCAAGTTAGATGTGTTGTACAAGCTGTTTACTTCTATGCTCTGCAATAAAATAGCGTTGTACCTTCTATGCTGTGTCCTGCATCTCATGACACAGAGAATAAAAGAGAAAAAGAGTGAATTTAATAAGAATTGAAAACAGTAGATATGCAAAATTACAAATCTCTCTGAGCAGCAAAGAGAAAAGAGGAGGAATTTATATTTGTTGGTCATTATATGGTTATTGGGACACTTTTGATTGGTCCCTTTGGTCGCTACCTTCACAAGCTGTATTCTCATTGGTCTCTGTATTTTATTCTTTGTTTTCTATGATGTTTTAAATGTATTGATTTTTTTGTCTTTAAATCGCTGTGTGAGCAGTTAAGGAAAAGTTATAGCAAAATACTTGTCTCTGTCTCTTTAATAAAATCTAGATTATTCCATCACTAAACTAGGATAATTGGAATTGTGCTCAATTGATCGTGTTGACTTAACTTGTAATACGTATTCTACTTCCAATGCGCGCACACAGGCGCGATAAACCCGATATCGCTTGCGCACAACTGTTAGCGTGCCACTCATAATCGGGATCATTGACAGCCCCTGCTAGCGGCCGATTACCCACCAGTGAGCAAGGAGGGTGAAATGCTTTATGCAATGATAAATGCAGTGAATCATGTCCACTCTCTCTGTGATAAATAGAGCCCTTCAAATAGACAGAATATTTTTATACTGATTAAGTCATAACATTAGTTTTCTGAACATTATTTTGCTTTAGATACATTCAAACAAAATTCTGTGATTGCACATAATCATGGACTATGTATCCCTGTATATTCCAACAGAAGTAACCATAAATACAGTTTGCAATGACAAATATCAGTGACCCTCAATAAATGTGTGTGTGTGTTTGTTTGCACTCTTATGAGTGTGTAACAAACTCTGTCTCTGGATGTTCCCAAGCGGCTCTTAATCACTGCATGTGGCTAGCTCAGAAGTGATTTAACAAGATTCAGCATATTACTTTTATCACACTGGGTCTAATTTGTACAAATTATACTCAGTCTGTAGTCAACAGCTTAAAGCTCCGGACAGCTTGATACCTTATGGTCCAGTATGACGTTTTTAATGCTTACACCTGTGGTTTTGTTAGTTTAGGACAAATTACATTTCCTGATTAGGACCATTGTGTTTGAAAGCAGTAGCAACAAACCTTTATGCATAGCTATACATTAGCAGGACCTAAATGTGATGGATGCACTCTTTAAATAAATCAGTACAAATAAATAGTGGCTTAGGGTACAATTTTATGTATATCTCTTTATGGTAAATACATTTTAATCCTTGATTAAATTCTATCAAATAAAATGAATTGGCCAGGAAGAAAAAGGCAAATACCTACCTATTATCATACAACCCTTGCACTCTGTAGGATGCTCTGCAAAGTAAGGTTTAGAGATTTCACAGATGCCACTTAAAGGAACTTGAAACTCAAAAGTTTTCTTTCATGATTTAGGTAGAAGATACAATTTTAAACAACTTTCCAGTTTACTTCTATTATCAAATTTGCTTCATTCTCTTGGTATCATTCGTTGAAGGAGCAGCAATGCACTACTGGTTTCTAACTGAACACATGGGTGACCCAATGGCAATCGGTATATATATGCAGCCACCAATCAGCAGCTAGAACCTATGTTCTATGCTGCTCCCGAGCTAATCTAGATTAACATTTCAGCAAAGGATAACAAGAGAAAGAAGCCAATTAAATTGGAAAGTTGTTTAAAATTGCATGCTCCGTTTGAATCATGAATGTCTAATCATGACTTTACTGTCCCTTTAAACGGACATGGATTTAAAAATTAAACTTTCATGTTTCAGACAGAGCATATCATTTTAAGAAACTTTTAAGTACACTTCCAATATAAAATTTACTTGGTATCCTTTGTTGACTCAGGAGCAGCAATGCACTACTGGGAACTTGATGCTGATTGATGCAGGATTATAATCATTAACTATAACTAAAAGAAAATTATTGGGGGGGAAATATTCTAAAAAAAAATAAAATAAAATGTACGCAAAGAAAAAATAAATAAATAAATAAAAATAGTTGGTACAAAACTAAGTATTGCATAATTGGTTAAATGATCACTGCTTACTGATACATGTTTTAGCACACAAGTCCTGATAATATGTACAATATATTCAATGTTATGATGTGTATAATCATCACTGGTGTGTTTCATTCATAAAACATAACAACTTTATTAACAACTAGGCGATAAGCCTGCCCAGAGGGTAGTCTATGTTGAAAAAATACAAACCCCCAAGCTAAATTTACAAAAAATAAAAAAAAAGTAAAATGACAGAATAAATAAACAAAGCTATCCAAAATAAAAAATGTAAACCTAAACTAATACCCCTATAAAAATAAAAAATACCCCCCCCCCCAATCTAATACTAAACGACCAATATCCCTTAAAAGGGCCTTTTGTAGAGCATTGACGTAAGTTAAACAGCTCTTTTACCTTTTAAAAAATACTAAGCCCCCCCCAACAGTAAAAAAACCCCACCCACCAAACCCCCCAAAATAAAAAACCTAACACTAAAAAAACTTAAACTACCCATTGCCCCTAAAGGGGCATTTGTATGGGTATTGCCCTTAAAATGGCATTCAACTCTTTTACTGCCCTTAAAAGGGCAATCAGCTCTATTTCTAGCCCAAAACAACAGGCCAAAAATTAAAATAAAAAGCCTAAACCTAAGACCCAAATAGGTACTCACTGTTCCTGAAGTCCGGCGGAGAAGGTCTTTTTTCAGATGGATCCATCATCTTCGATATTCATCTGGAGTGAAGGTGGCGGTCCGCAGGGCAGTGTTGCTTGCGGAATGAAGGCTCCTCTTCATCTGATGTCCGTCGTAAACTGAAAATTTAATGCAAGGTACTGCAATCAATTTGGGGTACCTTGCATTCCTATTGGCTGAAATTTTTAAATCAACCAATAGGATTAGAGCTACTGAAACCCTATTGGCTGTTTAAATCAGCCAATAAGATTTCAGTAGCTCTCATCCTATTGGCTGATTTAAAAAATTTCAGCCAATAGGAATGCAAGGTACCCTAATAAATATGGGGTACCTTGCATTGAATCGTCAGTGTGCGGCAGAAGATCGCATGATGAGGAGCCTCCACGCCACCGAGGACCGCTGCAGAGGATAGCCACATCTGGGAACACCGCTCCGCACCTCCGCTCCTCGCCGCCTTCGCGTGGATGAAGATAGAAGATGATGGACCCGCCAGGAAGAAGACCTCCTTCGCCAGACTTCAGGAACCATGAGTACCTATTTGGGGATTTAATGTAAGCCTTTTTTATTTTAATTTTTGGCGTGGTTTTTTTTTTTTTGGATTAGTTTTTTTTGGGGGCAATTGAAAAAGACCTGAATGTCCTTTTAAGGGCAATGCCCATACAAATGCCCCTTTAGGGGAAATGGGTAGTTTAGGTTTTTTAGTGTTAGTTTTTTTTATTTTGGGGGGTTTGGTGGATGGGGGGGTTTACTGTTAAAGGGGGAACTTAGTATTTTTTTAAGGAAAAGAACTGTTTTTATTTTGGGGGGGCTTTATATTTTCATAGGGATTAGGTTTATTTTTTTATTTTGGATAATGTGGTTTATCATTTTCTGTAATGTTAGCCTTTTTTAGTTTGAGTAATTTTAGATTAATTTAATGTAATCTTATTTTTTATTTTTTTTTAAAGTACTGTTAGGATTTTTTTATTTTAATTGTATTGTAGTATTTTATTATTTTATGTAATTAAGGGGTTAATTTAGGGGGTGTAAGGTTAGGGGGCTTAGTCATTAAATTAGTTATTTGCGTTGTGGGGGTTGGCGGTTTAGGAGTTAATAGGTAAATTAGGTTTAAGGAGTTGGGGGGGTGGCAGATTAGGGGTTAATATGTTAAGTTTATTGTGTTGGTGGTGGATGGTGGTTTAGGGGCTAATAAATTCATTATATAATTTGCGATGTGGGGGAAGGGCGGATTAGGGGTTAATAGATTAATTAGGTAGTTTGCGATGTTGAGGTTTGTGGATTTAGGGGTTAATAATTTTATTATGTAGTTTTTTGTTTTTTTCTTAATACTTTGCGTGGGTGGTTATTTTTCTTCTTAATACTTCGTACGGGCTGTTAGGTTTTTTTTTTAATACTTTTTACGGGGTTTTTTTTTTTATATAGATAGTGCAACAGTTTTTTTTTTTTTCTCTTTTTCCTTTTTAAGTTATTTTTATTGAGAATTTCAAAAGATACAACGTAGAACAGAAGAAAACAACGTCCATTACAAATGCTGTCGAGTGGTACATGACAAATAACATAACAGTACTTTGGAGAAGTGGAATAAAATACAATTGACCTACGAGTGTCTACAACCTAAGATACACCATGAATGTTAACACTTCATTGGGTTAATTACAATGACACATAGTCTCATCTTTCCACTCTCCCCTCCCCTTTTAATTTACCTTCTTTTCCCAAAGTAATTGTTTAAGTTTTTATACCGAGGCCCAAAGAGGGGAACTGAAGGGCCTAGGTGAGCGTGTAACTAAAGTTAGGGGGGATGAGATAAAAAAGAGAACCCTGTCGGATCTTGGGTGCTGACTTGAAATGTGTGATGGGAGTTAAATGAAAGAGGTGAATTAGATAAACCCAGGGTCTTCTGACACGTCTACAAGTGATTTTAGTGAGACAGCTTTCTAACAGGGATCTAAGGAATTAAAATCTGATCTAAAGAGATTGCGTAGGGCATTCTGAAGTAGAGATCTGGGTATCTATTTAACTTACTGAGGATATTAAGGGAGAAGAAAACAGGAAGTGCCACGGGGGGGGGGGGAGAGAGAAGGGAGGGACAGAGGAAAAAAAAAGGGGGGGGGAGAAGAGAGAAGAAGAGAAAAAAAAAAAGGGAGGGGGAGGGGATTCATAATTTTTGGGGGAGGAGGGGGGGTTTTAACATTCCCCTCCTCAAGGATGCACTTTGGAGCTGACATCTGCCATCTTGTCTAGATAGAAAGAATCTTAGCCTCCCCCAGTGAGTCTCAAGTCAGGGCATACAGATTATTCTGTTGGCGGGCATTGTACACATAGTTTTCCATTGACTTGAAGTAGGAGATGAGCTGAACTAAAGCTTGCCAGTTCAGACAGTCAGGCTTCTTCCAATTTCTGGCAATAAGTAGCTGTCAGGGATTCATCTCTGGTTATGCTATACCTTTAAGAAAGTGAACTCACTAGCCCTATTTAAGGCACCTCCCAACAGAACTCATTGCTTGGTAATTTGTTGCTCAGTGACAAGCTGCTTCTGAAGAGACCTTGCCGTTTATACAACTTTGTATTTCATTACATTGCTCTCTAAACTCACCCTGAGTTTCTGCCTGCTTGAATCTACCTGCTTGTGCTCTTTTGTGCCTGGAGATTTTCCCCGTTTATTTCAGTCAGAGACCTCTGTGTCTCTCCTGTATTGAAGTTACTCCCTGCAGAGTGTGACGTCACGCCCGACATTCTCCCGCCGCGGCTCAGACTCAGGCTCGCTGTGGTACCGCTGGGACTGTTTGCTGTCTGGTAACAGTATTACTCTGCTCATTGCCATCTCCTGTAATACTGGTCTGTATATTTTGCATTATACGAACTGTGTGTACTACTGCAACTCCATTTATCTGCAAGCTTGCCATATATTCTGTGTAACGCACACCTGCTGAGGACAAATATGCATTAATCTATTTTATCTACCTACTAATTTGCATACAAACAACTGTGATAAAGATATATATTGCTACCATTCTTTCATAAACAGACTTCCTAAGCATACATTGGTCTTAGTCACAGTTTACCCTCATATCTGTTCGCAAATGACTGTTTGTATAACTTCAACTTTATCTGTTTCAAGTGACCAACACAGCTTCTTATACTTTCATTGAACAAGTTTGGATATAACTAACATTCATTATCAAATTATGGATTATATAATGCTCTCAGCTTGATTAGTTCATTCAGATAACAAAGTGCTGTGTGATTGTTGGTGTGTTTGTTAAAGCCTGCTGCATAAACTTTATGTTACACTGCTTGTTTGAGTGAATCAAAGCACCTGCAGTAATTAACTCTTTCACTACTGTTGAAGTTGCTTTCCCTTATGAATTACTCTCCTTTCTGCTGCTTGCAGTCATTGTTGCGTGAAGGTTCCGTATTCACTCAGCTACCCTGCTGTAGTGACCCTCAGATCAATGAGCATATCAGGGTTCACTTAAGTTCAATCTGTGGGAATCCGAGGTAAGGTGTGAGACTGAGTGGTCCTACATTGGCAGTAAGCTGTTGTAGTAGTGTTTTCTATAATAACTTAGCAAATCCTAACATATTACCAAGCCTTAAAAAAGAATACTACTAACAGCTAAAATCATGGACATAAGTGAACTGTCCAGGAGAGTTGGTTCTCTAGCTCAGAGTATGGATCACATGATTCAAGGCTTAAGGGATATTCAATTAGAGAATCAAAATATAAAAAAATGTATTAATGATCATCTTGCTAACAAAACTCCCAATGTTGAATCAACCCCAGAACCCATTGTTAGTCCGCCTGAAAAGTTCTCTGGCGACAGATCTATGTTCAGGGATTTCAGGAATTCCTGCACTCTGCTTTTTACTCTGAAACCTAAGTCATACCCAACTGACAGGATTAGAGTTCTAACTGTAATTTCATTTCTCAGAGGTGAGGCCAGATCTTGGGCAAATGCTTTTTATGAAAAGGATGATCCCATTCTAAATTCCCTAGAAGAATTTTTCTCTGCTATGTCTCTCTTATATGAAGATCACAATAAGAAGAATACTGCTGAAACTGCCATTAGATCTTTAAGACAGGGCAAAAGAATGGTAGAAGATTACATTACTGAATTCAAAAGATGGGCTCCTGACACCCTTTGGAATATTCCTGCTTTACGCAATCAGTACCGTTTGGGGTTAAACGATGCAGTTAAGGATGAGTTGGCAAGGGGTGTGATTCCAGAGGACTTGGATGCCTTGATGACTCTCTCTATTGGCATAGATTGTCGACTTAGGGAAAGGAAGTCAGAAAGATCTTATTCGGAGAATACCACCAGAAGGACTCCTAACTATCATCACTCACTTCCTTCCACAGTTTCCACTAGATCCATTGAAGAACCCATGGATGTTGCAGTCATTAGGGGACCCTTAAGACCCGAAGAGAAAGCAAGGCGTAAGCTTCTAAATTTATGTTTATACTGTGCTGAAAAGAACCATGGAGTTAGGGACTGTCCCTCATTGATTCGACAAAAGAAGGGTAAGATTTCATCTAATGACCATACAGTTAATTTGGTTAACAGCATAAAATCTCATCTATCTATTTATGTCTCCTTACAGTGGTCCCATCAGAAGATAAACGTTCAGGCCATAATTGACTCTGGGGCTTTTGGGAATTTTGCTGATAACACTTTTGTTGTTAATAATCACATACCACTAATAAAAAAGAATGTTGCACTAGCTATTCGTTTGGTTGACGGTTCATTTTTTAGCTCTGGTCCCATAACTCACCACACTATTCCACTCAAAGTGGTTACCCCTTCAGGACACAGAGAGTTTATGTCGTTTGATGTCCTTCCATCTTCTGTTTATCCACTAATCCTTGGATTGAATTGGTTAATAAAACATAATCCCACTATATCGTGGTCTACAGCATCAGTAGTTTTCGATTCAAATCACTGTAAGCAATCCTGTTTTGGGGTACACACACTTTGTCAAATCACTGAACATAAGTTACCAGAATGCTATAGTGAGTTTGCTGACGTTTTTGATAAAAAAGAGGCTGAGTCCTTACCTCCACACAGAGACTATGACTGTCCTATTGATCTTATACCTGGAAGCTCCATACCATACGGTCACATATATCCGTTGTCACAGCCAGAGTTAAATCATTTAAAACAATATTTAGATGACAACTTGAAAAAAGGGTTTATTAGACCTTCCACCTCCTCTGCAGCTGCTGCAATGTTCTTTGTAAAAAATAAAGATGGCAGTCTTAGGCCTATTATCGACTATAGGCAGTTGAACAAATGCACAAAAAAGAACAGGTACCCCCTGCCCCTCATACCTGAACTTATTGAACGTTTACAAGGTGCCACAGTTTTTACTAAACTAGATCTCAGAGGTGCCTATAATTTGATCAGGATGAGGGCAGGGGATGAATGGTTAACTGCATTCCGTACAAGATACGGTTTGTATGAATACACTGTAATGCCCTTTGGATTGTGCAATGCCCCAGCGACATTTCAATGTTTTATAAATGATGTCTTTCATGATTTGTTAGATGTCTGTATTGTCGTATACTTGGATGACATCTTGGTTTATTCAAATTCTCTACAGGCTCACATTGTACATGTCAAACAAGTGTTAACACGTTTAAGGGCACACCATCTCTATGCAAAGCTTAAAAAGTGTATTTTTAACACAAACACCATATCATTCCTTGGATATTGCATTTCACCAGCTGGAATTTCAATGGAGTCGAGCAAAGTGGACGCTATCACTAAGTGGCCTATTCCACGTAATAAAAAAGATGTTCAAAGATTCCTGGGCTTTGCAAACTTTTATAGAAAGTTCATCAAAGATTTCTCTCTTATTGTCAGACCTCTCACTACGCTAACACGTAAACAAATTAAGTTTGTCTGGAATCAAGATGCTGACCATTCCTTCAATCTTCTAAAAAGTAAATTTATCTCAGCCCCTATATTACAATTCCCAGATCCCACATGTCAATTTACGCTGGAAGTTGATGCTTCTGAGTTTGCTGTAGGGGCTGTTCTATCTCAGAGACACTCAGATAAAGAACCTTTGCATCCTGTCTCCTACTATTCTAGAACCATGAGTTCAGCGGAGATTAATTATGGAATCGGTGATAAAGAACTTCTTGCAATTAAATCAGCTTTGGAGTTTTGGCGACACCTCCTGGAGGGTGCAACACATCCAATCACTATCTATACTGATCACCGTAATTTAGAATATTTAAAATCAAACAAGACCCTTACTGCACGCCAGGTTCGTTGGAGTTTGTTCTTTTCTCGTTTTGATTACGTTATAACTTATAGACCAGGATCCAAAAATATGAAAGCCGATGCTCTATCTAGAAAAGACCCTCGTCCTACTGATCTGGTTTCTCCTTCATCTATCATACCTTCGGATAGAATTATCTGTCTCACAACTGATTTTAAAACCAGTCTACAAGAACATTTAAGGAATGATTCATCTTTGGATCAATTGGATGTACTAAAACATTCAGACAACTTATATTACCATGGCACTCTATTGTATATACCTCCTTCTCTCAGGAATGAAGTACTTGCTTTTGCCCACGACTCTTTGTTGGCTGGTCATCCTGGAGTTCATAGAACTGCTCATTTGCTTAAAAGGAATTATTGGTGGCCCAAGATGCATGATACTATTCGACAGTACATTGAATCCTGTGTGGTATGTACAACTAAGAAACATCAGCATAAGAGCCCATATGGTTATCTTCTCTCATTACCAGTACCAGATAGACCTTGGGCAGCGATTGCTATGGATTTCATTGTTGACCTACCTTCATCTGCTAATTATAACACCATATTAGTAGTAGTGGACTTATTCTCTAAAATGGCACATTTCCTACCACATAGAGGATTGCCTACAGCATCAGAAACTGCCTCACTTTTTCTGAATCACATTGTGAAATTACATGGTTTACCTGAGTCAATTACCACAGACAGAGGTACGCAATTCACTTCAAGGTTTTGGAATCAACTGTGCTCCTCTCTCAATATTTCCAAACGATTGAGTACCGCCTATCATCCACAAACGAATGGTCAAACAGAAAGGACAAATCAAACATTAGAACAGTATCTTCGTTGCTACTGCACCCAACAACAAGATAACTGGCATTCTCTACTTGCTACTGCTGAATTTGCCCATAATAATGCTGTAAATTCGTCAACTAAAATGACACCATTTTATATCAACTATGGATTTCATCCTTCATATTACCCAAATCAGATCAACAATTCCGATATGCCTATAGTCAACGATCTTGTTAACACCATTGCCACTAATTTCACAACATTGAAACAAGTCTTACAAGAAGCTCAGGCTGTTCAGAAACACCACTATGATCTAGGTAGATCCAAGCCCCCAGATTACAAGATTGGCGACAAAGTCTGGTTAAGCACTAAACATTTGAGGTTACAAGTTCCTTCTAAAAAACTTGCTTCTTTATATTTAGGGCCTTATCTAATACAAAAGGTTGTAAATGTTAATGCTGTAACACTTCAGCTACCAGATTCTCTGAAGATACATCCCACATTCCACGTTTCACTCTTGAAACCGTACTGTACAATGAGAGACACAACTCAGAATGACATGGTGGATCCTTCAGTTACTGATGGCATGGAGTATGAAATTGAGTCCATCTTAGACTCTCGTTACCATCATAATCAACTCCAATATCTTGTCAGTTGGAAAGGGTTTGGTCCGGAGGAGGACTCTTGGGAACCTTCCACTCATGTCTCTGCTCCCCGTCTTGTCTCCTTGTTTCATCGTAGAAATCCTGATCGTCCTGGTCCTTGATCCGCGGAGCGGCTCCTTGGGGGGGGGGTGTCCTGTCAGGGATTCATCTCTGGTTATGCTATACCTTTAAGAAAGTGAACTCACTAGCCCTATTTAAGGCACCTCCCAACAGAACTCATTGCTTGGTAATTTGTTGCTCAGTGACAAGCTGCTTCTGAAGAGACCTTGCCGTTTATACAACTTTGTATTTCATTACATTGCTCTCTAAACTCACCCTGAGTTTCTGCCTGCTTGAATCTACCTGCTTGTGCTCTTTTGTGCCTGGAGATTTTCACCGTTTATTTCAGTCAGAGACCTCTGTGTCTCTCCTGTATTGAAGTTACTCCCTGCAGCGTGTGACGTCACGCCCGACATTCTCCTGCCGCGGCTCAGACTCAGGCTCGCTGTGGTACCGCTGGGACTGTTTGCTGTCTGGTAACAGTATTACTCTGCTCATTGCCATCTCCTGTAATACTGGTCTGTATATTTTGCATTATACGAACTGTGTGTACTACTGCAACTCCATTTATCTGCAAGCTTGCCATATATTCTGTGTAACGCACACCTGCTGAGGAATCATATATGCTACAGATGACAAATATGCATTAATCTATTTTATCTACCTACTAATTTGCATACAAACAACTGTGATAAAGATATATATTGCTACCATTCTTTCATAAACAGACTTCCTAAGCATACATTGGTCTTAGTCACAGTTTACCCTCATATCTGTTCGCAAATGACTGTTTGTATAACTTCAACTTTATCTGTTTCAAGTGACCAACACAGCTTCTTATACTTTCATTGAACAAGTTTGGATATAACTAACATTCATTATCAAATTATGGATTATATAATGCTCTCAGCTTGATTAGTTCATTCAGATAACAAAGTGCTGTGTGATTGTTGGTGTGTTTGTTAAAGCCTGCTGCATAAACTTTATGTTACACTGTTTGTGTGAGTGAATCAAAGCACCTGCAGTAATTAACTCTTTCACTACTGTTGAAGTTGCTTTCCCTTATGAATTACTCTCCTTTCTGCTGCTTGCAGTCATTGTTGCGTGAAGGTTCCGTATTCACTCAGCTACCCAGCTGTAGTGACCCTCAGATCAATGAGCATATCAGGGTTCCCTTAAGTTCAATCTGTGGGAATCCGAGGTAAGGTGTGAGACTGAGTGGTCCTACATTGGCAGTAAGCTGTTGTAGTAGTGTTTTCTATAATAACTTAGCAAATCCTAACAGTAGCTTTGCAGCCATCAAAATAGTAATCAGTAGGATACAGCTCGGTAGAGGAAGGGTCCGGAGGCCCGCATGAATCATGGTCATTTCCAGAGAAAAGGACACAGAGAGGCCCAAAAGCCGACATAAGTATTCCAATTTGCGCCACAAGGGGGCGATTATGGGGCAGGCCCACCAGATGTGCAGGTGGTCTCCTATTTGTTGACAGCCTCTCCAGCAAAGGGGGGAGCTGTCCGGAAAATGTTATGCAACTTAGAGGGAACATAGTGCCATCTGGTCATCAGCTTGTAAAATAATTCAAAGAGAGTTACACAGTGAACAGAAGACTTAGTGTGTTGATTTGCTTCTGACCACGTGTCTGTAGACAATTCTACACCCCAATCCTTCTCCCAATCTTTCGTTTGTTTGGTCTTAGTGAGCTTGGTAGCATTAAGGAGGATTGTATAGTGGGAGGACAGAGGAGTGATGTGATGTGAGTCTGTGGAAAGCTTAGTTTCCCAGGGAGTCAATGGTCTGGGAGGGGTGTTCAGAAAACCCCATGACCTTAGAATGGAGAAAAGTCTAAGGAAGTCAAATCTGAATCTAGATGGGATATTATGGCCTTGCGTCAAAGAATCGGGAGACACAAGTCCCCCTCTGTGAAAACATCGGTGATGTGGAGGTTGGAAAGGGCCCTACGGACCACCAGACCCGCCAGCGGTAGGCCCAGTAGGAGTCCTGACATTGAATGGATAGGAGAGGGATGTGGGGAGACTAATTGATGGTGACGAAGCCGTACCCAGGACTTTCTGCAGTGCTGGACAATCTTGTTGTGGATCGGAAAATCCGAAGCACAGTGGGGTGGGATCCATAATAGATCCATCAGGGTTAAATTGGCCAGGATAGAGGCTTGTTCTAGTTCTAACCAGCGGGGGACTGCTGATTTTGTGTTCCACTCAGAAATATGGGATAGGAGGGCAGCCTCGTAGTAATATCTGATACATGGAAGGCCAAGTCCGCCTGCCAGAACCGGGCGCTGCAGTAAAGAGGCTGAAATTCGGGGCTTCTTCCCATTCCAAATATATTGATTAATTACAGCCTGAAATTTGTTTAAGAGTGGAAGTGGGATCTTCACCGGTAGACACCTGAAGAGGTAGGTTAATCTGGGGAGCTGCATCATCTTGACTGCCGCTATTCTCCCAAACCAGGAGATTTCATTGTATCTTCTGGAGCATAGATCAGTTTGAAGTTGAGAAAGAAGGGTGTGGTAATTCTTGGTCAGGATTGTGTTGATATCATGGGAAAGAAACACTCCTAAATGCTTTAGCCCTGATGTTGACCATTGAAAGTGGAATTTCCCCTTAAGTGAAGTCAATTGAGAATCGGGTAAGTTCAAGGGATAGGCCTCTGTTTTACTGAGATTCAGTTTATAATAAGAGATGCTACCGAACCTGTCTAAAAGTTCAAACAATGCAGGGAGGGACTCCTCTGGGTCTGTAATAAACTGTTAAGTCGTCCTCATATAGAGCCAGTTTTTGGGAGGTGTCATGCAATACTAAGCTTTGGACCAGATTTGAGGTCCTGATTGCTGCAGCGAGCGGCTCAATACTCAGGGCGAAAAGAAGAAGAGACAGGGGGCATCCCTGTCTCGTACCATTAGTAATCTGTAGCTCATCAGAGCAGAAACCTAATTCCCTCACCCTTGCCGTAAGACAGGAATAAAGAGATCTGACAGCTGTGATAAAGGGGTCAGGAAGGCCGAACGCTTTTAGAGTCAAGAACATGTAGTCCCACCTCACCCTGTCAAACGCTTTTTCAGCGTCCATAGACAGGGCGAGGAGAGGAATCTCCATGTCTGCAACCTCGGCAAAAATGTTAAGGAGGCGTCTGGTGTTATCCGGGGCCTGTCTGCCTGGAATGAAGCCCACCTGGTCCGGGTCCACGAGGTCTGGGAGTAATCTATTTAATCTGGTGGCCAATATTTTAGCGTATAGTTTTACGTCCACATTAATTAGCGAGATCGGCCTGTAACTCTCACAAATAGAGTGGTCTTTGCCCTCCTTGGGGATAGTAATAAATAGTGGCTCAGTGTATGGAGGTAATCGGACTGATGGTAGAGGCAATGGTCATAGTGCCGTTTGCTCGCTTGCATCTCAGACCACTGCAACTATCCATGCTCAATCAGTGGAATGGGGATTATGCAGATTTATCTCCTCAGATAAATCTGGATCAAGAGACCAGAAACTCCCTTCTTTGGTGGTTGTCACAGGATCATCTGTCCCAGGGAATGTGTTTCCGCAGGCCAGCGTGGGTCATAGTGATGATGGGCGCCAGCCTATTGGGCTGGGGTGCAGTCTGGAATTCCCTGAAAGCACAGGGTTTGTGGACTCAGGAGGAGGCTCTCCTCCCGATAAATATCCTAGAACTGAGAGCGATATTCAACGCGCTTCAGACGTGGCCTCAGCTGGCTTCGGATAGTTTCATAAGATTCCAAACGGACAATATCACGACTGTAGCATATATCAATCATCAGGGGGGGACAAAGAGTTCTCTAGCGATGATAGAGGTTACCAAAATAATTCGATGGACAGAGACTCACTCTTGCCATCTATCAGCAATCTATATCCCAGGAGTGGAGAACTGGGAAGCGGATTTTCAAAGTCATCAGACTTTTCATCCGGGGGAGTGGGAACTCCATCCGGAGGTGTTTGCACAATTGATTCAGCAATGGGGCACACCAGAATTGGATCTGATGGCGTCTCGTCAGAACGCCAAACTTCCTTGTTATGGGTCCAGGTCAAGGGATCCTCAGGCAGTACTGATAGATGCTCTAGCAGTACCCTGGTCTTTCAACCTGGCTTATGTGTTTCCACCATTTCCTTGTTTGATTGCCAGAATCAAACAGGAGAGAGCTTCAGTGATTTTGATAGCACATGCGTGGCCACGCAGGACATGGAATGCAGACCTGGTGGACATGTCATCTCTTCCCCCATGGACTCTGCCACTGAGACAGGATCTTCTGATTCAAGGTCCGTTCCAGCATCCAAATCTACTTTCTCTGCGGCTGACTGCTTGGAGATTGAACGCTTGATTTTATCCAAGCGGGGTTTCTCTGAGTCGGTCATAGATACCTTGATTCAGGCTCGAAAGCCTGTCACTAGGAACATTTATCATAAGATATGGTGTAAATATCTTTATTGGTGCGAATCCAAAGGCTACTCATGGAGTAAGATCAGGATTCCTAGGATTTTGTCCTTTCTCCAAGAAGGATTGGAGAAGGGGCTATCAGCTAGTTCCTTAAAGGGACAGATATCTGCTTTATCAATTCTACTGCACAAGCATCTGGCAGATGTTCCAGACGTTCAGTCGTTCTGTCAGGCTTTAGTTAGAATCAAGCCTGTGTTTCAACCTGTTGCTCGCCATGGAGTTTGAATTTAGTTCTTAAAGTTCTTCAAGGGGTTCCGTTTGAACCTATGCATTCCATAGATATTAAGCTTCTATCTTGGAAAGTTCTGTTTTTAGTTGCTATCTCTTCGGCTCGAACTATCTGCATTGCAAAGTGACTCGCCTTATCTTGTTTTCCATGCTGATAAGGTGGTTTTGCGTACCAAACCTGGATTCCTTCCTAAGGTTGTTACTAATATGAATATCAATCAGGAAATTGTTGTTCCTTCTCTGTGTCCTAATCCTTCCTCTAAGAAGGAGCATCTGTTGCACAACTTGGATGTGGTTCGTGCTTTGAAGTTTTACTTGCAAGCAATCAAAGATTTCCGTCAAACATCTTCTTTGTTTGTTGTCTATTCTGGAAAACGTAGAGGTCAAAAAGCTACGGCTACCTCTCTTTCTTTTTGGCTGAAAAGCATCATCCGTTTGGCATACGAGACTGCTGGACAGCAGCCTCCTGAAAGGATTACAGCTCACTCTACTAGAGCGGTGGCTTCCACATGGGCTTTTAAAAATGATGCTTCTGTTGAACAGATTTGTAAGGCTGCGACTTGGTCTTCGCTTCATACCTTTTCCAAATTTTACAAATTTGATACTTTTGCTTCTTCGGAGGCTATTTTTGGGAGAAAAGTTCTTCAAGCAGTGGTGCCTTCTGTTTAACCATCTGTCTTGTCCCTCCCATTCATCCATGTCCTGTAGCTTTGGTATTGTATCCCACAAGTAAAGGATGAGTCCGTGGACTCGTCGTACCTTATAGAAGAAAAGTAAATTTATGCTTACCTGATAAATTAATTTCTTCTATGGCAGACTGTCCCTAAGGTGGAGGGAGCTATTTCTACCCTGGCGAAGCGTACAACTATACCTATTGAGGACAGTTGTGCTTTCAAAGATCCTATGGATAAAAAATTAGAGGGTCTCCTAAAGAAAATATTTGTTCATCAGGGTTTTCTTCTCCAACCTATAGCGTGCATTGTTCCTGTAACTACTGCAGCTGCTTTTTGGTTCGAGGCTCTGGAGGAGGCTCTTCAGGTTGAGACCCCATTGGATGATATTCTGGATAGAATTAGGGCTCTCAAGCTAGCTAATTCTTTCATTACAGATGCCACTTTTCAACTGGCTAAATTAGCGGCAAAGAATTCAGGTTTTGCCATTTTAGTGCATAGAGCGTTATGGCTTAAGTCCTGGTCTGCTGATGTGTCATCAAAATCTAAGCTTTTAGCCATCCCTTTCAAAGGTAAGACCCTATTCGGGCCTGAAGTGAAAGAGATCATTTCAGACATCACTGGTGGGAAAGGCCATGCCCTTCCTCAGGATAAGACAAATAAGATGAGGACCAAACAAAATAATTTTCGTTCCTTTCGAAACTTCAAAGGTGGTCCCTCTACCGCTTCCCCTGCTGCAAAACAAGAGGGGAATTTTGCTCAATCCAAGTCAGTCTGGAGACCTAACCAGACTTGGAACAAAGGTAAACAGGCCAAGAAGCCCACTGCTGCCACCAAGACAGCATGAAGGGGTAGCCCCCCCATCTGGGACCGGGTCTAGTAGGGGGCAGACTTTCTCTCATTGCTCAGGCTTGGGTAAGAGACTTTCAAGACTCCTGGGCTTTAGAAATATTAACCCAGGGGT
This sequence comes from Bombina bombina, assembly GCF_027579735.1. Classification (NCBI taxonomy): domain Eukaryota; kingdom Metazoa; phylum Chordata; class Amphibia; order Anura; family Bombinatoridae; genus Bombina; species Bombina bombina. The sequence goes on from NC_069504.1 coordinate 98,264,307, forward strand.
ATCTTCTGGATTTCAAAGATTCTCCTCCAAGGGGGAGATTCCATCTTTCTCAATTGTCTGCAGACCAGACAAAAAGAGAGGCATTCTTATGCTGTGTAGAAGACCTATATTCCATGGGAGTGATCCACCCAGTTCCAAAAGCAGAACAGGGGCAGGGGTTTTACTCCAATCTGTTTGTGGTTCCCAAAAAAGAGGGAACCTTCAGACCAATTTTAGATCTCAAGATCCTAAACAAATTCCTCAGAGTCCCATCTTTCAAGATGGAGACCATTCGGACTATTTTACCAATGATCCATGAGGGTCAATATATGACCACTGTGGACTTAAAGGATGCGTATCTACACATCCCTATCCACAAAGATCAGCACCAGTTCCTCAGGTTCGCCTTTCTGGACAAGCATTACCAGTTTGTGGCCCTTCCCTTCGGGTTAGCCACAGCTCCCAGAATTTTCACAAAGGTGCTAGGGTCCCTTCTGGCGGGGCATAGCAGTGGTGCCTTATCTGGATTATATCTTAATTCAGGCGTCGACTTACCAACTAGCCAAGTCTCACATGGACATCGTGTTGGCTTTTCTAAGATCTCAGGGGTGGAAGGTGAACGTAAAAAAGAGTCCACTTAGCCCTCTCACAAGAGTTCCATTCCTGGGAACTCTGATAGATTCGGTGGACATTAAAAAAGTTTATGACGGAGGTCAGGAAATCAAAGATTTTAATCACCTGCCAAGCTCTTCATTCCATTCCTTGGCCATCAGTGGCTCAGTGTATGGAGGTAATCGGACTGATGGTAGAGGCAATGGACATAGTGCCGTTTGCTCGCTTGCATCTCAGACCACTGCAACTATCCATGCTCAATCAGTGGAATGGGGATTATGCAGATTTATCTCCTCAGATAAATCTGGATCAAGAGACCAGAGACTCTCTTCTTTGGTGGTTGTCACGGGATCATCTGTCCCAGGGAATGTGTTTCCGCAGGCCAGCGTGGGTCATAGTGATGATGGACACCAGCCTATTGGGCTGGGGTGCAGTCTGGAATTCCCTGAAAGCACAGGATTTGTGGACTCAGGAGGAGGCTCTCCTCCCGATAAATATCCTAGAACTGAGAGCGTTATTCAACGCGCTTCAGACGTGGCCTCAGCTGGCTTCGGACAGATTCATAAGATTCCAGTCGGACAATATCACGACTGTAGCATATATCAATCATCAGGGGGGGACAAAGAGTTCTCTAGCGATGATAGAGGTTACCAAAATAATTCGATGGACAGAGACTCACTCTTGCCATCTATCAGCAATCTATATCCCAGGAGTGGAGAACTGGGAAGCGGATTTTCAAAGTCGTCAGACTTTTCATCCGGGGGAGTGGGAACTCCATCCGGAGGTGTTTGCACAATTGATTCAGCAATGGGGCACACCAGAATTGGATCTGATGGCGTCTCGTCAGAACGCCAAACTTCCTTCTTATGGGTCCAGGTCAAGGGATCCTCAGGCAGTACTGATAGATGCTCTAGCAGTACCCTGGTCTTTCAACCTGGCTTATGTGTTTCCACCATTTCCTCTACTTCCTCGTTTGATTGCCAGAATCAAACAGGAGAGAGCTTCGGTGATTTTGATAGCACATGCGTGGCCACGCAGGACATGGTATGCAGACATGGTGGACATGTCATCTCTTCCCCCATGGACTCTGCCACTGAGAAAGGACCTCCTGATTCAAGGTCCGTTCCAGCATCCAAATCTACTTTCTCTGCGGCTGACTGCTTGGAGATTGAACGCTTGATTTTATCCAAGCGGGGTTTCTCTGAGTCGGTCATAGATACCTTGATTCAGGCTCGAAAGCCTGTCACTAGGAACATGTATCATAAGATATGGTGTAAATATCTTTATTGGTGTGAATCCAAAGGCTACTCATGGAGTAAGGTCAGGATTCCTAGGATTTTGTCCTTTCTCCAAGAAGGATTGGAGAAGGGGCTATCAGCTAGTTCCTTAAAGGGACAGATATCTGCTTTATCAATTCTACTGCACAAGCATCTGGCAGATGTTCCAGACGTTCAGTCGTTCTGTCAGGCTTTAATTAGAATCAAGCCTGTGTTTCAACCTGTTGCTCCGCCATGGAGTTTGAATTTAGTTCTTAAAGTTCTTCAAGGGGTTCCATTTGAACCTATGCATTCCATAGATATTAAGCTTCTATCTTGGAAAGTTCTGTTTTTAGTTGCTACCTCTTCGGCTCAAAGAGTTTCTGAACTATCTGCATTGCAAAGCGACTCGCCTTATCTTGTTTTCCATGCTGATAAGATGGTTTTGCGTACCAAACCTGGATTCCTTCCTAAGGTTGTTACTAATATGAATATCAATCAGGAAATTGTTGTTCCTTCTCTGTGTCCTAATCCTTCCTCTAAGAAGGAGCGTCTGTTGCACAACTTGGACGTGGTTCATGCTTTGAAGTTTTACTTGCAAGCAATCAAAGATTTCCGTCAAACATCTTCTTTGTTTGTTGTCTATTCTGGAAAACGTAGAGGTCAAAAAGCTACGGCTACCTCTCTTTCTTTTTGGCTGAAAAGCATCATCCGTTTGGCATACAAGACTGCTGGACAGCAGCCTCCTAAAAGGATTACAGCTCACTCTACTAGAGCGGTGGCTTCCACATGGGCTTTTAAAAATGATGCTTCTGTTGAACAGATTTGTAAGGCTGCGACTTGGTCTTCGCTTCATACTTTTTCCAAATTTTACAAATTTGATACTTTTGCTTCTTCGGAGGCTATTTTTGGGAGAAAAGTTCTTCAAGCAGTGGTGCCTTCTGTTTAACCATCTGTCTTGTCCCTCCCATTCATCCATGTCCTGTAGCTTTGGTATTGTATCCCACAAGTAAAGGATGAGTCCGTGGACTCGTCGTACCTTATAGAAGAAAAGTAAATTTATGCTTACCTGATAAATTAATTTCTTCTATGGTACGATGAGTCCACGGCCCGCCCTGTCATTTTAAGACAGATTATATTTTTTTGATTTAAACTTCAGTCACCTCTGCACCTTTTAGTTTCTCTTTTTCTTCCTGTACCTTCGGTCGAATGACTGGGGGGTGGAGCTAAGGGAGGAGCTATATAGACAGCTCTGCTGTGGTGCTCTTTGCCACTTCCTGTTAGCAGGAGGATAATATCCCACAAGTAAAGGATGAATAGAAGAAATTAATTTATCAGGTAAGCATAAATTTACTTTTTTTAATAAAGTTTTTATTACAAGTCGCGCATTATGAGTTTTTCACGTGCGATATGGTCTTTTCACAATCAATTTTCATTTTGCAGGTTTTACAAGTCTTGAAAAATCGCAATTGCGTGCCCGCATTTGCCATTTACGCAACAATCCTTTCCGCGCTTTAAGAGCTGTAGTTAACAGTTTTGTGCAACATAAAAGTTTTATTTAACACTTCCAAAATACATTACAAAGTACAGTTACACTCATATTAACACTGTCTAATAAAAAAATATTTTAAAAAAATATTGCATACAAAAATTATAAGGGCTCAAAGATAAGAGATCTCGGGTGTTTGAAAAAAAAAAGCTGACGCAGGTATTTTACATTGATATACATACACATACATAGAGACACATAGATTTATATCTATAGACATGTTTAATTAAGGAGAAAATGAAAATATTTCACATTACAATCTTTTGCACATTTAATAATATCTCAGATGTATTTTCATATATATTTCGCTTATAGATCTCAAGATATCTAGACATATATGTATTCATATAAATATCTCGCTATAAATAGATATATCTGTCCGAAAATCTTCACATATATAGAGAAATATTTATTTCTCTATTTAACTAGTATTGTAGTCTCACTATTTAACTAACATTGTAGTCTCACTATTTAACTAGTATTACTGTCTTACTATTTAACTAGCATTGTAGTCTCACTATTTAACTAGTATTACTGGCTTACTATTTAACTAGCATTGTAGTCTCACTATTTAACTAGTATTACAGTCTTACTATTTAACTATATTTGCAGTCTCACTATTTAACTAGCATTGTAGTCTCACTATTTAACTAGCATTGAAGTCTCACTATTTAACTAGCATTGCAGTCTCTATTTAACTGGCATTGAACTCTCACTATTTACCTAGCACTGCCGTATCACTATTTAACTGGCATTACAGCATCACTATTTAACTAGCATTGCAGTCTCTATTTAACTAGTATTGCAGTCTCATTGTTTAACTGGCATTGCTGTCTCACTAGTTAACTAGCATTGCAGTCTCTATTTAACTAGTATTGTAGTATCACTATTTAACTAGTATTGTAGTCTCACTATTAAACTGGCATTGCAGTCTCACTATTTAACTAGCATTGCAGTCTCTATTTAACTAGCATTGTAGTCTCACTATTTAACTGGTATTGTAGTATCACTATTTAACTAGCACTGCAGTATCACTATTTAACTAGCACTACAGTATCATTATTTAACTAACATTGTAGTCTCACTATGTAACTAGCACTGTAGTATCATTATTTAACTAGCACTGCAATCTCACTATTTAACTAGCATTACAGTATCATTATTTACTAGCATTGTAGTCTCACTATTTAACTAGCGCTGCAGTCTCACTATTAAACTAGCACTGCAGTATCATTATTTGACTAGCATACAAAGAGAGAAGCGCTCTACCAGGAACGAACAACAGCTCAGTGGCTTGTTCTATGGCGATTTACCACCCGGAAGCAGCTTCTTTTAGACCAGTGTGCTTTTCACAGAAGAAAACTTTCCTGAAGTATATCAGTCTGATCCCGCCAAGTAAGGTCAGTCCAGCCCCGAAATACCAGGCAATTCTCCTCTGAACAAGGAACATGACAACCCCAGACGATCGTTTTGGCCTTCTATGGGCCTCATCAGTGAGGTGCAGCCACATTCCTCTAAGCACACTGGGCAAGGAGTCCACGTCTGGTTTCCCCCATCACCCATAGGGAGACTTCCCCAGGGTCATAATAATTTGCATACAAAGAGAGAAGCGCTCTACCAGGAACGAACAACAGCTCAGTGGCTTGTTCTATGGCGATTTACCACCCGGAAGCAGCCTCTTTTAGACCAGTGTGCTTTTCACAGAAGAAAACTTTCCTGAAGTATATCAGTCTGATCCCGCCAAGTAAGGTTAGTCCAGCCCCGAAATACCAGGCAATTCTCCTCTGAACAAGGAACATGACAACCCCAGAAGATCGTTTCGGCCTTCTATGGGCCTCGTCAGTGAGGCGCAGCCACATTCCTCTAAGCACACTGGGCAAGGAGTCCACGTCTGGTTTCCCCCATCACCCATAGGGAGACTTCCCCAGGGTCACAATAATTTGCATACAAAGAGAGAAGCGCTCTACCAGGAACGAACAACAGCTCAGTGGCTTGTTCTATGGCGATTTACCACCCGGAAGCAGCCTCTTTTAGACCAGTGTGCTTTTCACAGAAGAAAACTTTCCTGAAGTATATCAGTCTGATCCCACCAAGTAAGGTCAGTCCAGCCCCGAAATACCAGGCAATTCTCCTCTGAACAAGGAACATGACAACCCCAGACGATCGTTTCGGCCTTCTATGGGCCTTATCAGTGAGGTGCAGCCACATTCCTCTAAGCACACTGGGCAAGGAGTCCACATCTGATTTCCCCCATCACCCATAGGGAGACTTCCCCAGGGTCATAATAATTTGCATACAAAGAGAGAAGCGCTCTACCAGGAACGAACAACAGCTCAGTGGCTTGTTCTATGGCGATTTACCACCCGGAAGCAGCCTCTTTTAGACCAGTGTGCTTTTCACAGAAGAAAACTTTCCTGAAGTATATCAGTCTGATCCCGCCAAGTAAGGTCAGTCCAGCCCCGAAATACCAGGCAATTCTCCTCTGAACAAGGAACATGACAACCCCAGATGATCGTTTCGGCCTTCTATGGGCCTCGTCAGTGAGGTGCAGCCACATTCCTCTAAGCACACTGGGCAAGGAGTCCACGTCTGGTTTCCCCCATCACCCATAGGGAGACTTCCCCAGGGTCATAATAATTTGCATACAAAGAGAGAAGAGCTCTACCAGGAACGAACAACAGCTCAGTGGCTTGTTCTATGGCGATTTACCACCCGGAAGCAGCCTCTTTTAGACCAGTGTGCTTTTCACAGAAGAAAACTTTCCTGAAGTATATCAGTCTGATCCCGCCAAGTAAGGTTAGTCCAGCCCCGAAATACCAGGCAATTCTCCTCTGAACAAGGAACATGACAACCCCAGGCGATCGTTTCGGCCTTCTATGGGCCTCGTCAGTGAGGTGCAGCCACATTCCTCTAAGCACACTGGGCAAGGAGTCCACGTCTGGTTTCCCCCATCACCCAAACGATCGTCTGGGGTTGTCATGTTCCTTGTTCAGAGGAGAATTGCCTGGTATTTCGGGGCTGGACTGACCTTACTTGGCGGGATCAGACTGATATACTTCAGGAAAGTTTTCTTCAGTGAAAAGCACACTGGTCTAAAAGAGGCTGCTTCCGGGTGGTAAATCGCCATAGAACAAGCCACTGAGCTGTTGTTCGTTCCTGGTAGAGCGCTTCTCTCTTTGTATGCAAATTATTATGACCCTGGGGAAGTCTCCCTATGGGTGATGGGGGAAACCAGACGTGGACTCCTTGCCCAGTGTGCTTAGAGGAATGTGGCTGCACCTCACTGACAAGGCCCATAGGAGGCCGAAACGATCGTCTGGGGTTGTCATGTTCCTTGTTCAGAGGAGAATTGCCTGGTATTTCGGGGCTGGACTGACCTTACTTGGCGGGATCAGACTGATATACTTCAGGAAAGTTTTCTTCTGTGAAAAGCACACTGGTCTAAAAGAGGCTGCTTCCGGGTGGTAAATCGCCATAGAACAAGCCACTGAGCTGTTGTTCGTTCCTGGTAGAGCGCTTCTCTCTTTGTATGCAAATTATTATGACCCTGGGGAAGTCTCCCTATGGGTGATGGGGGAAACCAGACGTGGACTCCTTGCCCAGTGTGCTTAGAGGAATGTGGCTGCACCTCACTGACGAGGCCCATAGGAGGCCGAAACGATCGTCTGGGGTTGTCATGTTCCTTCTTCAGAGGAGAATTGCCTGGTATTTCGGGGCTGGACTGACCTTACTTGGCGGGATCAGACTGATATACTTCAGGAAAGTTTTCTTCTGTGAAAAGCACACTGGTCTAAAAGAGGCTGCTTCCGGGTGGTAAATCGCCATAGAACAAGCCACTGAGCTGTTGTTCGTTCCTGGTAGAGCGCTTCTCTCTTTGTATGCAAATCATTATTTGACTAGCGCTGCAGTCTCATTATTTAACTTGCACTGAAGTATCATTATTTAACTAGCACTGCAGTCTCACTTTTTAACTCGCATTGCAGTATAACTATTTAACTAGCACTACAGTATCATTATTTAACTAGCATTGCAGTCTCACTATTTAACTAGAACGGCAATGCTATGTAACTAGCACAGCAGTATCATTAACTAGCATTGCAGTCTCTATTTAACTAGTATTGTAGTATCACTATTTAACTAGTATTGTAGTCTCACTATTTAACTGACATTGCAGTCTCACTATTTAACTAGCATTGCAGTCTCTATTTAACTAGCATTGCAGTCTCACTATTTAACTGGCATTGCAGTCTCACTAGTTAACTAGCATTGCAGTCTCTATTTAACTAGTATTGTAGTATCACTATTTAACTAGTATTGTAGTCTCACTATTAAACTGGCATTGCAGTCTCACTATTTAACTAGCATTGCAGTCTCTATTTAACTAGCATTGTAGTCTCACTATTTAACTGGTATTGTAGTATCACTATTTAACTAGCACTGCAGTATCACTATTTAACTAGCACTACAGTATCATTATTTAACTAACATTGTAGTCTCACTATGTAACTAGCACTGTAGTATCATTATTTAACTAGCACTGCAATCTCACTATTTAACTAGCATTACAGTATCATTATTTACTAGCATTGTAGTCTCACTATTTAACTAGCGCTGCAGTCTCACTATTAAACTAGCACTGCAGTATCATTATTTGACTAGCATACAAAGAGAGAAGCACTCTACCAGGAACGAACAACAGCTCAGTGGCTTGTTCTATGGCGATTTACCACCCGGAAGCAGCCTCTTTTAGACCAGTGTGCTTTTCACAGAAGAAAACTTTCCTGAAGTATATCAGTCTGATCCCGCCAAGTAAGGTCAGTCCAGCCCCGAAATACCAGGCAATTCTCCTCTGAACAAGGAACATGACAACCCCAGACGATCGTTTTGGCCTTCTATGGGCCTCATCAGTGAGGTGCAGCCACATTCCTCTAAGCACACTGGGCAAGGAGTCCACGTCTGGTTTCCCCCATCACCCATAGGGAGACTTCCCCAGGGTCATAATAATTTGCATACAAAGAGAGAAGCGCTCTACCAGGAACGAACAACAGCTCAGTGGCTTGTTCTATGGCGATTTACCACCCGGAAGCAGCCTCTTTTAGACCAGTGTGCTTTTCACAGAAGAAAACTTTCCTGAAGTATATCAGTCTGATCCCGCCAAGTAAGGTCAGTCCAGCCCCGAAATACCAGGCAATTCTCCTCTGAACAAGGAACATGACAACCCCAGACGATCGTTTCGGCCTTCTATGGGCCTCGTCAGTGAGGTGCAGCCACATTCCTCTAAGCACACTGGGCAAGGAGTCCACGTCTGGTTTCCCCCATCACCCATAGGGAGACTTCCCCAGGGTCACAATAATTTGCATACAAAGAGAGAAGCGCTCTACCAGGAACGAACAACAGCTCAGTGGCTTGTTCTATGGCGATTTACCACCCGGAAGCAGCCTCTTTTAGACCAGTGTGCTTTTCACAGAAGAAAACTTTCCTGAAGTATATCAGTCTGATCCCACCAAGTAAGGTCAGTCCAGCCCCGAAATACCAGGCAATTCTCCTCTGAACAAGGAACATGACAACCCCAGACGATCGTTTCGGCCTTTTATGGGCCTTATCAGTGAGGTGCAGCCACATTCCTCTAAGCACACTGGGCAAGGAGTCCACATCTGATTTCCCCCATCACCCATAGGGAGACTTCCCCAGGGTCATAATAATTTGCATACAAAGAGAGAAGCGCTCTACCAGGAATGAACAACAGCTCAGTGGCTTGTTCTATGCGATTTACCACCCGGAAGCAGCCTCTTTTAGACCAGTGTGCTTTTCACAGAAGAAAACTTTCCTGAAGTATATCAGTCTGATCCCGCCAAGTAAGGTCAGTCCAGCCCCGAAATACCAGGCAATTCTCCTCTGAACAAGGAACATGACAACCCCAGACGATCGTTTCGGCCTTCTATGGGCCTCGTCAGTGAGGTGTAGCCACATTCCTCTAAGCACACTGGGCAAGGAGTCCACGTCTGGTTTCCCCCATCACCCATAGGGAGACTTCCCCAGGGTCATAATAATTTGCATACAAAGAGAGAAGAGCTCTACCAGGAACGAACAACAGCTCAGTGGCTTGTTCTATGGCGATTTACCACCCGGAAGCAGCCTCTTTTAGACCAGTGTGCTTTTCACAGAAGAAAACTTTCCTGAAGTATATCAGTCTGATCCCGCCAAGTAAGGTTAGTCCAGCCCCGAAATACCAGGCAATTCTCCTCTGAACAAGGAACATGACAACCCCAGGCGATCGTTTCGGCCTTCTATGGGCCTCGTCAGTGAGGTGCAGCCACATTCCTCTAAGCACACTGGGCAAGGAGTCCACGTCTGGTTTCCCCCATCACCCATAGGGAGACTTCCCCAGGGTCATAATAATTTGCATACAAAGAGAGAAGCGCTCTACCAGGAACGAACAACAGCTCAGTGGCTTGTTCTATGGCGATTTACCACCCGGAAGCAGCCTCTTTTAGACCAGTGTGCTTTTCACAGAAGAAAACTTTCCTGAAGTATATCAGTCTGATCCCGCCAAGTAAGGTCAGTCCAGCCCCGAAATACCAGGCAATTCTCCTCTGAACAAGGAACATGACAACCCCAGACGATCGTTTCGGCCTTCTATGGGCCTCGTCAGTGAGGTGCAGCCACATTCCTCTAAGCACACTGGGCAAGGAGTCCACGTCTGGTTTCCCCCATCACCCATAGGGAGACTTCCCCAGGGTCACAATAATTTGCATACAAAGAGAGAAGCGCTCTACCAGGAACGAACAACAGCTCAGTGGCTTGTTCTATGGCGATTTACCACCCGGAAGCAGCCTCTTTTAGACCAGTGTGCTTTTCACAGAAGAAAACTTTCCTGAAGTATATCAGTCTGATCCCACCAAGTAAGGTCAGTCCAGCCCCGAAATACCAGGCAATTCTCCTCTGAACAAGGAACATGACAACCCCAGACGATCGTTTCGGCCTTCTATGGGCCTTATCAGTGAGGTGCAGCCACATTCCTCTAAGCACACTGGGCAAGGAGTCCACATCTGATTTCCCCCATCACCAATAGGGAGACTTCCCCAGGGTCATAATAATTTGCATACAAAGAGAGAAGCGCTCTACCAGGAATGAACAACAGCTCAGTGGCTTGTTCTATGGCGATTTACCACCCGGAAGCAGCCTCTTTTAGACCAGTGTGCTTTTCACAGAAGAAAACTTTCCTGAAGTATATCAGTCTGATCCCGCCAAGTAAGGTCAGTCCAGCCCCGAAATACCAGGCAATTCTCCTCTGAACAAGGAACATGACAACCCCAGACGATCGTTTCGGCCTTCTATGGGCCTCGTCAGTGAGGTGTAGCCACATTCCTCTAAGCACACTGGGCAAGGAGTCCACGTCTGGTTTCCCCCATCACCCATAGGGAGACTTCCCCAGGGTCATAATAATTTGCATACAAAGAGAGAAGAGCTCTACCAGGAACGAACAACAGCTCAGTGGCTTGTTCTATGGCGATTTACCACCCGGAAGCAGCCTCTTTTAGACCAGTGTGCTTTTCACAGAAGAAAACTTTCCTGAAGTATATCAGTCTGATCCCGCCAAGTAAGGTTAGTCCAGCCCCGAAATACCAGGCAATTCTCCTCTGAACAAGGAACATGACAACCCCAGGCGATCGTTTCGGCCTTCTATGGGCCTCGTCAGTGAGGTGCAGCCACATTCCTCTAAGCACACTGGGCAAGGAGTCCACGTCTGGTTTCCCCCATCACCCAAACGATCGTCTGGGGTTGTCATGTTCCTTGTTCAGAGGAGAATTGCCTGGTATTTCGGGGCTGGACTGACCTTACTTGGCGGGATCAGACTGATATACTTCAGGAAAGTTTTCTTCAGTGAAAAGCACACTGGTCTAAAAGAGGCTGCTTCCGGGTGGTAAATCGCCATAGAACAAGCCACTGAGCTGTTGTTCGTTCCTGGTAGAGCGCTTCTCTCTTTGTATGCAAATTATTATGACCCTGGGGAAGTCTCCCTATGGGTGATGGGGGAAACCAGACGTGGACTCCTTGCCCAGTGTGCTTAGAGGAATGTGGCTGCACCTCACTGACAAGGCCCATAGGAGGCCGAAACGATCGTCTGGGGTTGTCATGTTCCTTGTTCAGAGGAGAATTGCCTGGTATTTCGGGGCTGGACTGACCTTACTTGGCGGGATCAGACTGATATACTTCAGGAAAGTTTTCTTCTGTGAAAAGCACACTGGTCTAAAAGAGGCTGCTTCCGGGTGGTAAATCGCCATAGAACAAGCCACTGAGCTGTTGTTCGTTCCTGGTAGAGCGCTTCTCTCTTTGTATGCAAATTATTATGACCCTGGGGAAGTCTCCCTATGGGTGATGGGGGAAACCAGACGTGGACTCCTTGCCCAGTGTGCTTAGAGGAATGTGGCTGCACCTCACTGACGAGGCCCATAGGAGGCCGAAACGATCGTCTGGGGTTGTCATGTTCCTTGTTCAGAGGAGAATTGCCTGGTATTTCGGGGCTGGACTGACCTTACTTGGCGGGATCAGACTGATATACTTCAGGAAAGTTTTCTTCTGTGAAAAGCATACTGGTCTAAAAGAGGCTGCTTCCGGGTGGTAAATCGCCATAGAACAAGCCACTGAGCTGTTGTTCGTTCCTGGTAGAGCGCTTCTCTCTTTGTATGCAAATCATTATTTGACTAGCGCTGCAGTCTCATTATTTAACTTGCACTGAAGTATCATTATTTAACTAGCACTGCAGTCTCACTATTTAACTCGCATTGCAGTATAACTATTTAACTAGCACTACAGTATCATTATTTAACTAGCATTGCAGTCTCACTATTTAACTAGAACGGCAATGCTATGTAACTAGCACAGCAGTATCATTAACTAGCATTGCAGTCTCTATTTAACTAGTATTGTAGTATCACTATTTAACTAGTATTGTAGTCTCACTATTTAACTGACATTGCAGTCTCACTATTTAACTAGCATTGCAGTCTCTATTTAACTAGCATTGCAGTCTCACTATTTAACTGGCATTGCAGTCTCTATTTAACTAGCATTGCAGTCTCACTATTTTTAACTGGTATTACAGCATCACTATCGGCTAGATTTAGAGTTTTGTCGGTAACGACCCGCGTAGCTAATGCTGGCTTTTTTCTGGCCGCACCTTTAAAATAACTCTGGTATTGAGAGTCCACAGAATGGCTGCGTTAGGCTCCAAAAAAGGAGCGTAGAGCATATTTATCGCAACTGCAACTCTCAATACCAGAGTTGCTTACGGAAGCGGCCAGCTTCAAAAACGTGCTCATGCACGATTCCCCCATAGGAAACAATGGGGCTGTTTGAGATGGAAAAAAACCTAACACCTGCAAAAAAGCCGCGTTCAGCCCCTAACGCAGCCCCATTGTTTGCTATGGGGAAACACTTCCTACGTCTGCACCTAACACTCTAACATGTACCCCGAGTCTAAACACCCCTAACCTTACACTTATTAACCCCTAATCTACCGCCCCCATTATCGCTGACCCCTGCATATTATTATTAACCCCTAATCTTCTGCTCCGTAAACCGCCGCTACTTACATTATCCCTATGTACCCCTAATCTGCTGCCCCTAACACCGCCGACCCCTATATTATATTTATTAACCCCTAATCTGCCCCACACAACGTCGCCTCCACCTGCCTACACTTATTAACCCCTAATCTGCCGACCGGACCGCACCGCTATTATAATAAAGTTATTAACCCCTAATCCACCTCACTAACCCTATAATAAATAGTATTAACCCCTAATCTGCCCTCCCTAACATCGCCGACACCTAACTTCAAACATTAACCCCTAATCTGCCGACTGGAGCTCACCGCTATTCTAATAAATGTATTAACCCCTAAAGCTAAGTCTAACCCTAACACTAACACCCCCCCTAAGTTAAATATAATTTAAATCTAACTAAATTAATTAACTCTTATTAAATAAATTATTCCTATTTAAAGCTAAATACTTACCTGTAAAATAAATCCTAATATAGCTACAATATAAATTATAATTATATTATAGCTATTTTAGGATTTATATTTATTTTACAGGTAACTTTGTATTTATTTTAACCAGGTACAATAGCTATTAAATAGTTAAGAACTATTTAATAGCTAAAATAGTTAAAATAATTACAAATTACCTGTAAAATAAATCCTAACCTAAGTTACAATTAAACCTAACACTAGACTATCAATAAATTAATTAAATAAAATATCTACAATTACCTACAATTAAACCTAACACTACACTATCAATAAATTATTTAAATACAATATCTACAAATAAATACAATGAAATAAACTAACTAAAGTACAAAAAATAAAAAAGAACTAAGTTACAAAAAATAAAAAAATATTTACAAACATTAGAAAAATATTACAACAATTTTAAACTAATTACACCTACTCTAAGCCCCCTAATAAAATAACAAAGCCTCCCAAAATAAAAAAATGCCCTACCCTATTCTAAATTACAAAAGTTCAAAGCTCTTTTACCTTACCAGCCCTGAACAGGGCCCTTTGCGGGGCATGCCCCAAAGAATTCAGCTCTTTTGCCTGTAAAAAAAAAAATACAATACCCCCCCCAACATTACAACCCACCACCCACATACCCCTAATCTAACCCAAACCCCCCTTAAATAAACCTAACACTAAGCCCCTGAAGATCTTCCTACCTTATCTTCACCCTGCCAGGTTCACCGATCCGTCCTCGGAAGTCTTGATCCAAGCCTCGGAAGTGTTGATCCAAGCCCAAACGGGGGGCTGAAGAGCGACGTCCATCCTCGGGCTGAAGTCTGGATCCAAGCGGCGACTGAAGAAATCCATCCTCGGGCTGAAGTCGGAAGTCCATCATCTGGATGAAGTCTTCTATTAAGCCGCATCTTCAATCTTCTTTCTTCTGGAGCGGAACCATCTTCTTCCAAGCCGACGCGGAACATCCTCTTCAACCGACGACTAGACGACGAATGACGGTTCCTTTAAATGACGTCATCCAAGATGGCGTCCCTCGAATTCCGATTGGCTGATAGGATTCTATCAGCCAATCGGAATTAAGGTAGGAATATTCTGATTGGCTGATGGAATCAGCCAATCAGAATCAAGTTCAATCCGATTGGCTGATCCAATCAGCCAATCGGATTGAACTTGATTCTGATTGGCTGATTCCATCAGCCAATCAGAATATTCCTACCTTAATTCCGATTGGCTGATAGAATCCTATCAGCCAATCGGAATTCGAGGGACGCCATCTTGGATGACGTCCCTTAAAGGAACCGTCATTCGTCGGGAAGTCGTCGTTGGAAGAAGATGGGTCCGCGGTGGAGGTCTTCAAGATGGAGCCGGTCCTCATCGGATGAAAATAGAAGATGCCGCTTGGAAGAAGATGGTTGCCGGTCCGGATCTACTCTTCTTCCCGGATAGGATGAAGACTTTGGACCCTCTTCTGGACTTCTTCAGCCGTCGGATGATGGATGTCTAGCCCCCTCTTGGGTTGGATGAAGATATCGGAGCCAGGACGGATCGGTGTGATACCCGGTGAGGTGAAGACAAGGTAGGAAGATCTTCAGGGGCTTAGTGTTAGGTTTATTTAAGGGGGGTTTGGGTTAGATTAGGGGTATGTGGGTGGTGGGTTGTAATGTTGCGGGGGGGGGGGTATTGTATGTGTTATTTTACAGGCAAAAGAGCTGAATTTCTTGGGGCATGCCCCGCAAAGGGCCCTGGCTGGTAAGGTAAAAGAGCTTTGAACTTTAGTAATTTAGAATAGGGTAGGGCATTTTTTTATTTTGGGGGTCTTTGTTATTTTATTAGGGGGCTTAGAGTAGGTGTAATTAGTTTAGTTTAAAATTGTTGTAATATTTTTCTGATGTTTGTAAATATTTTTTTATTTTTTGTAACTTAGTTCTTTTTTAATTTTTGGACTTTAGTTAGTTTATTTCATTGTATTTATTTGTAGATATTGTATTTAATTAATGTATTGATAG
Source organism: Bombina bombina (assembly GCF_027579735.1). Classification (NCBI taxonomy): domain Eukaryota; kingdom Metazoa; phylum Chordata; class Amphibia; order Anura; family Bombinatoridae; genus Bombina; species Bombina bombina. Next base: position 98,279,736 of record NC_069504.1, read on the forward strand.
TGTAGTGTTAGGTTTAATTGTAGGTAATTGTAGGTATTTTATTTAATTAATTTATTGATAGTGTAGTGTTAGGTTTAATTGTAACTTAGGTTAGGATTTATTTTACAGGTAATTTTGTAATTATTTTAACTATTTTAACTATTAAATAGTTCTTAACTATTTAATAGCTATTGTACCTGGTTAAAATAAATACAAAGTTACCTGTAAAATAAATATAAATCCTAAAATAGCTATAATATAATTATAATTTATATTGTAGCTATATTAGGATTTATTTTACAGGTAAGTATTTAGCTTTAAATAGGAATAATTTATTTAATAAGAGTTAATTAATTTCGTTAGATATAAATTATATTTAAGTTAGGGGGGTGTTAGTGTTAGGGTTAGACTTAGCTTTAGGGGTTAATACATTTATTAGAATAGCGGTGAGCTCCAGATTAGGGGTTAATGTTTGAAGTTAGGTGTCGGCGATGTTAGGGAGGGCAGATTAGGGGTTAATACTATTTATTATAGGGTTAGTGAGGCAGATTAGGGGTTAATAACTTTATTATAGTAGTGGTGCGGTCCGCTCGGCAGATTAGGGGTTAATAAGTGAAGGCAGGTGGAGGGGACGTTGAGGGGGGCAGATTAGGGGTTAATAAATATAATATAGGGGTCGGCGGTGTTAGGGGCAGCAGATTAGGGGTACATAGCTATAATGTAGGTGGCGGCGGCGTGCAGACGGCAGATTAGGGGTTAATTATTGTAGGTAGCTGGCGGCGACGTTGTGGGGGGCAGGTTAGGGGTTAATAAATATAATATAGGGGTCGGCGGTGTTAGGGGCAGCAGATTAGGGGTAAATAAGTATAACGTAGGTGGCGGTCGGCAGATTAGGGGTTAAAAAAATTTAATCGAGTGGCGGCGATGTGGGGGGACCTCGGTTTAGGGGTACATAGGTAGTTTATGGGTGTTAGTGTACTTTTGAGCACAGTAGTTAAGAGCTTTATGAACCGGCGTTAGCCCAGAAAGCTCTTAACTACTGACTTTTTTCTGCGGCTGGAGTTTTGTCGTTAGATTTCTAACGCTCACTTCAGCCACGACTCTAAATACCGGAGTTAGAAAGATCCCATTGAAAAGATAGGATACGCAAATGACGTAAGGGGATCTGCGGTATGGAAAAGTCGTGGCTGAAAAGTGAGCGTTAGACCCTTTCCTGACTTACTCCAAATACCGGCGGTAGCCTAAAACCAGCGTTAGGAGCCTCTAACACTGGTTTTCACGGCTACCGCCAAACTCCAAATCTAGGCCTATGTAACTAGCATTGCAGTCTCTATTTAACTAGTATTGCAGTCTCACTATTTAACTAGCATTGCAGTTTTACTATTTAACTAGCATTGCAGTCTCACTATTTAACTAGTATTGTAGTATCACTATTTAACTAGTATTGTAGTCTCACTATTTAACAAGTATTACAGCATCACTATTTAACTAGCATTGCAGTCTCTATTTAACTAGCATTGTAGTATCACTATTTAACAAGTATTACAGTCTCACTATTTAACTAGCATTGCATCTCTATTTAACTAGCATTATAGTATCACTATTTAACTAGCACTGCAGTATCATTATTTAACTCGCAATGCAGTCTAACTATTTAACTAGCATTGTAGTCTAACTATTTAACTAGCATTACAGTATCACTATTTAACTAGTATTGCAGTTTCACTATTTAACTAGCACAGCAGTATCATTATTTAACTAGCACTGCAGTATCATTATTTAAGTAGCACTGCAGTATCATTATTTAACTAGCATTGCAGTTTCACTATTTAACTAGCACTGTAGTATCATTATTTAATTAGCACTGCAGTATTACTATTTAACTAGTATTGCAGTATCATTATTTAAGTAGCACTGCAGTATCATTATTTAACTAGCATTGCAGTTTCACTATTTAACTAGCACTGTAGTATCATTATTTAATTAGCACTGCAGTATTACTATTTAACTAGCACTGCAGTCTCAGTATTTAACTAGCACTACAGTATCACTATTTAACTAGCATTGTAGTCTCACTATTTAACTAGCACTGCAGTCTCACTATTTAACTAGCACTACAGTATCATTATTTAACTAGCATTGTAGTCTCACTATTTAACTGGCACTGCAGTATCACTATTTAACTAGCACTGCAGTATTATTATTTAAATAGCTTTGCCGTCTCACTATTTAACTAGCGCTGCAGTATCATTATTTAACTAGCATTGTAGTCTCACTATTTAAGTAGCACTGCAGTATCACTTTTTAACTAGCACTGCAGGCTCACTATTTAACTTACACTACAGTATCACTATTTAACTAGTATTGTAGTATCACTATTTAACTAGCACTGCAGGCTCACTATTTAACTGGCATTAAAGTCTCACTATTTAAATAGTATTGTAGTATAACTATGTAACTAGCACTGCACTATCACTATTTAACTAGCACTGAGGTATCACTATTTCGGGGCTGGACTGACCTTACTTGGCGGGATCAGACTGATATACTTCAGGAAAGTTTTCTTCTGTGAAAAGCACACTGGTCTAAAAGAGGCTGCTTCCGGGTGGTAAATCGCCATAGAACAAGCCACTGAGCTGTTGTTCGTTCCTGGTAGAGCGCTTCTCTCTTTGTATGCAAATCATTATTTGACTAGCGCTGCAGTCTCATTATTTAACTTGCACTGCAGTATCATTATTTGACTAGCGCTGCAGTCTCATTATTTAACTTGCACTGCAGTATCATTATTTAACTAGCACTGCAGTATCATTATTTAACTAGCACTGCAGTCTCACTATTTAACTCGCATTGCAGTATAACTATTTAACTAGCACTACAGTATCATTATTTAACTAGCATTGCAGTCTCACTATTTAACTAGAACGGCAATGCTATGTAACTAGCACAGCAGTATCATTAACTAGCATTGCAGTCTCTATTTAACTAGTATTGTAGTATCACTATTTAACTAGTATTGTAGTCTCACTATTTAACTGACATTGCAGTCTCACTATTTAACTAGCATTGCAGTCTCTATTTAACTAGCATTGCAGTCTCACTATTTAACTAGCATTGCAGTCTCTATTTAACTAGCATTGCAGTCTCACTATTTTTAACTGGCATTACAGCATCACTATCGGCTAGATTTAGAGTTTTGTCGGTAACGACCCGCGTAGCTAATGCTGGCTTTTTTCTGGCCGCACCTTTAAAATAACTCTGGTATTGAGAGTCCACAGAATGGCTGCGTTAGGCTCCAAAAAAGGAGCGTAGAGCATATTTAACGCAACTGCAACTCTCGATACCAGAGTTGCTTACGGAAGCGGCCAGCTTCAAAAACGTGCTTGTGCACGATTCCCCCATAGGAAACAATGGGGCTGTTTGAGATGGAAAAAAACCTAACACCTGCAAAAAAGCCGTGTTCAGCCCCTAACGCAGCCCCATTGTTTGCTATGGGGAAACACTTCCTACGTCTGCACCTAACACTCTAACATGTACCCCGAGTCTAAACACCCCTAACCTTACACTTATTAACCCCTAATCTGCCGCCCCCGTTATCGCTGACCCCTGCATATTATTATTAACCCCTAATCTTCCGCTCCGTAAACCGCCGCTACTTACATTATCCCTATGTACCCCTAATCTGCTGCCCCTAACACCGCCGACCCCTATATTATATTTATTAACCCCTAATCTGCCCCACACAACGTCGCCTCCACCTGCCTACACTTATTAACCCCTAATCTGCCGACCGGACCGCACCGCTATTATAATAAAGTTATTAACCCCTAATCCACCTCACTAACCCTATAATAAATAGTATTAACCCCTAATCTGCCCTCCCTAACATCGCCGACACCTAACTTCAAACATTAACCCCTAATCTGCCGACTGGAGCTCACCGCTATTCTAATAAATGTATTAACCCCTAAAGCTAAGTCTAACCCTAACACTAACACCCCCCCTAAGTTAAATATAATTTAAATCTAACTAAATTAATTAACTCTTATTAAATAAATTATTCCTATTTAAAGCTAAATACTTACCTGTAAAATAAATCCTAATATAGCTACAATATAAAGTATAATTATATTATAGCTATTTTAGGATTTATATTTATTTTACAGGTAACTTTGTATTTATTTTAACCAGGTACAATAGCTATTAAATAGTTAAGAACTATTTAATAGCTAAAATAGTTAAAATAATTACAAATTACCTGTAAAATAAATCCTAACCTAAGTTACAATTAAACCTAACACTAGACTATCAATAAATTAATTAAATAAAATATCTACAATTACCTACAATTAAACCTAACACTACACTATCAATAAATTATTTAAATACAATATCTACAAATAAATACAATGAAATAAACTAACTAAAGTACAAAAAATAAAAAAGAACTAAGTTACAAAAAATAAAAAAATATTTACAAACATTAGAAAAATATTACAACAATTTTAAACTAATTACACCTACTCTAAGCCCCCTAATAAAATAACAAAGCCCCCCAAAATAAAAAAATGCCCTACCCTATTCTAAATTACAAAAGTTCAAAGCTCTTTTACCTTACCAGCCCTGAACAGGGCCCTTTGCGGGGCATGCCCCAAAGAATTCAGCTCTTTTGCCTGTAAAAAAAAAAATACAATACCCCCCCAACATTACAACCCACCACCCACATACCCCTAATCTAACCCAAAACCCCCCTTAAATAAACCTAACACTAAGCCCCTGAAGATCTTCCTACCTTATCTTCACCCTGCCAGGTTCACCGATCCGTCCTCGGAAGTCTTGATCCAAGCCTCGGAAGTGTTGATCCAAGCCCAAACGGGGGGCTGAAGAGCGACGTCCATCCTCGGGCTGAAGTCTGGATCCAAGCGGCGACTGAAGAAATCCATCCTCGGGCTGAAGTCGGAAGTCCATCATCTGGATGAAGTCTTCTATTAAGCCGCATCTTCAATCTTCTTTCTTCTGGAGCGGAGCGGAACCATCTTCTTCCAAGCCGACGCGGAACATCCTCTTCCCCCGACGACTAGACGACGAATGACGGTTCCTTTAAATGACGTCATCCAAGATGGCGTCCCTCGAATTCCGATTGGCTGATAGGATTCTATCAGCCAATCGGAATTAAGGTAGGAATATTCTGATTGGCTGATGGAATCAGCCAATCAGAATCAAGTTCAATCCGATTGGCTGATCCAATCAGACAATCGGATTGAACTTGATTCTGATTGGCTGATTCCATCAGCCAATCAGAATATTCCTACCTTAATTCCGATTGGCTGATAGAATCCTATCAGCCAATCGGAATTCGAGGGACGCCATCTTGGATGACGTCCCTTAAAGGAACCGTCATTCGTTGGGAAGTCGTCGTCGGAAGAAGATGGGTCCGCGGTGGAGGTCTTCAAGATGGAGCCGGTCCTCATCGGATGAAAATAGAAGATGCCGCTTGGAAGAAGATGGTTGCCGGTCCGGATCTACTCTTCTTCCCGGATAGGATGAAGACTTTGGACCCTCTTCTGGACTTCTTCAGCCGTCGGATGATGGATGTCTAGCCCCCTCTTGGGTTGGATGAAGATATCGGAGCCAGGACGGATCGGTGTGATACCCGGTGAGGTGAAGACAAGGTAGGAAGATCTTCAGGGGCTTAGTGTTAGGTTTATTTAAGGGGGGTTTGGGTTAGATTAGGGGTATGTGGGTGGTGGGTTGTAATGTTGCGGGGGGGGTATTGTATGTGTTATTTTACAGGCAAAAGAGCTGAATTTCTTGGGGCATGCCCCGCAAAGGGCCCTGTTCAGGGCTGGTATGGTAAAAGAGCTTTGAACTTTAGTAATTTAGAATAGGGTAGGGCATTTTTTTATTTTGGGGGTCTTTGTTATTTTATTAGGGGACTTAGAGTAGGTGTAATTAGTTTAAAATTGTTGTAATATTTTTCTGATGTTTGTAAATATTTTTTTATTTTTTGTAACTTAGTTCTTTTTTAATTTTTGGACTTTAGTTAGTTTATTTCATTGTATTTATTTGTAGATATTGCATTTAATTAATGTATTGATAGTGTAGTGTTAGGTTTAATTGTAGGTAATTGTAGGTATTTTATTTAATTAATTTATTGATAGTGTAGTGTTAGGTTTAATTGTAACTTAGGTTAGGATTTATTTTACAGGTAATTTTGTAATTATTTTAACTATTTTAACTATTAAATAGTTCTTAACTATTTAATAGCTATTGTACCTGGTTAAAATAAATACAAAGTTACCTGTAAAATAAATATAAATCCTAAAATAGCTATAATATAATTATAATTTATATTGTAGCTATATTAGGATTTATTTTACAGGTAAGTATTTAGCTTTAAATAGGAATAATTTATTTAATAAGAGTTAATTAATTTCGTTAGATTTAAATTATATTTAAGTTAGGGGGGTGTTAGTGTTAGGGTTAGACTTAGCTTTAGGGGTTAATACATTTATTAGAATAGCGGTGAGCTCCAGTCGGCAGATTAGGGGTTAATGTTTGAAGTTAGGTGTCGGCGATGTTGGGAAGGGCAGATTAGGGGTTAATACTATTTATTATAGGGTTAGTGAGGCGGATTAGGGGTTAATAACTTTATTATAGTAGTGGTGCGGTCCGCTCGGCAGATTAGGGGTTAATAAGTGAAGGCAGGTGGAGGGGACGTTGAGGGGGGCAGATTAGGGGTTAATAAATATAATATAGGGGTCGGCGGTGTTAGGGGCAGCAGATTAGGGGTACATAGCTATAATGTAGGTGGCGGCGGCGTGCAGACGGCAGATTAGGGGTTAATTATTGTAGGTAGCTGGCGGCGACGTTGTGGGGGGCAGGTTAGGGGTTAATAAATATAATATAGGGGTCGGCGGTGTTAGGGGCAGCAGATTAGGGGTACATAAGTATAACGTAGGTGGCGGTCGGCAGATTAGGGGTTAAAAAAATGTAATCGAGTGGCGGCGATGTGGGGGGACCTCGGTTTAGGGGTACATAGGTAGTTTATGGGTGTTAGTGTACTTTAGAGCACAGTAGTTAAGAGCTTTATGAACCGGCGTTAGCCCAGAAAGCTCTTAACTACTGACTTTTTTCTGCGGCTGGAGTTTTGTCGTTAGATTTCTAACGCTCACTTCAGCCACGACTCTAAATACCGGAGTTAGAAAGATCCCATTGAAAAGATAGGATACGCAAATGACGTAAGGGGATCTGCGGTATGGAAAAGTCGCGGCTGAAAAGTGAGCGTTAGACCCTTTCCTGACTGACTCCAAATACCGGCGGTAGCCTAAAACCAGCGTTAGGAGCCTCTAACACTGGTTTTCACGGCTACCGCCAAACTCCAAATCTAGGCCTATGTAACTAGCATTGCAGTCTCTATTTAACTAGTATTGCAGTCTCACTATTTAACTAGCATTGCAGTTTTACTATTTAACTAGCATTGCAGTCTCACTATTTAACTAGTATTGTAGTATCACTATTTAACTAGTATTGTAGTCTCACTATTTAACAAGTATTACAGCATCACTATTTAACTAGCATTGCAGTCTCTATTTAACTAGCATTGTAGTATCACTATTTAACAAGTATTGCAGTCTCACTATTTAACTAGCATTGCATCTCTATTTAACTAGCATTATAGTATCACTATTTAACTAGCACTGCAGTATCATTATTTAACTAGCAATGCAGTCTAACTATTTAACTAGCATTGTAGTCTAACTATTTAACTAGCATTACAGTATCACTATTTAACTAGTATTGCAGTTTCACTATTTAACTAGCACTGCAGTATCATTATTTAACTAGCACTGCAGTATCATTATTTAAGTAGCACTGCAGTATCATTATTTAACTAGCATTGCAGTTTCACTATTTAACTAGCACTGTAGTATCATTATTTAATTAGCACTGCAGTATTACTATTTAACTAGCACTGCAGTCTCAGTATTTAACTAGCACTACAGTATCACTATTTAACTAGCATTGTAGTCTCACTATTTAACTAGCACTGCAGTCTCACTATTTAACTAGCACTACAGTATCATTATTTAACTAGCATTGTAGTCTCACTATTTAACTGGCACTGCAGTATCACTATTTAACTTGCACTGCAGTATTATTATTTAAATAGCTTTGCCGTCTCACTATTTAACTAGCGCTGCAGTATCATTATTTAACTAGCATTGTAGTCTCACTATTTAAGTAGCACTGCAGTATCACTATTTAACTAGCACTGCAGGCTCACTATTTAACTTACACTACAGTATCACTATTTAACTAGTATTGTAGTATCACTATTTAACTAGCACTGCAGGCTCACTATTTAACTGGCATTAAAGTCTCACTATTTAAATAGTATTGTAGTATAACTATGTAACTAGCACTGCAGTATCACTATTTAACTTCCACTGCACTATCACTATTTAACTAGCACTGAGGTATCACTATTTAACTAGTATTGTAGTATTACTATTTAACTTGCACTGTAGTATCACTATTTAACTAGCATTGTAGTTTCACTATTTAACTAGCACTGCAGTATCACTGTTGCCTAGATTTAGAGTTCTGCGTTAGCCGTCAAAACCAGCGTTAAGGGGTCCTAACGCTGGTTTTGGCCGCCCGCTGGTATTTAGAGTCAGTCAGGAAAGGGTCTAACGCTCACTTTCCAGCCGTGACTTTTCCATACCGCAGATCCCCTTACGTCAATTGCGTATCCTATCTTTTCAATGGGATCTGCCTAACGCTGGTATTTAGAGTCTTGGCTGAAGTGAGCGTTAGAACTCTAATGACAAGACTCCAGCCGCAGAAAAAAGTCAGGAGTTAAGAGCTTTCTGGGCTAACGCCGGTTCATAAAGCTCTTAACTACTGTGCTCTAAAGTACACTAACACCCATAAACTACCTATGTACCCCTAAACCGAGGTCCCCCCACATCACCGCCACTCTAAAAAAAATGTAACCCCTAATCTGCCGATCGCACACCGCCGCAACCTACATTATCTCTATGTACCCCTAATCTGCTGCCCCTAACATCGCCGACACCTACATAATATTTATTAACCCCTAATCTGCCTCCCCCAACGTCGCCGCTACCTTACCTACACTTTTTAACCCCTAATCTGCCGACCGGACCTCGCCGCCACTATAATAAATGTATTAACCCCTAAACCGCCTCACTCCCGACTCAAAAGCCCTATAATAAATAGTATTAACCCCTAATCTGCCCTCCCTAACATCGCCGCCACCTAACTTGAAGTATTAACCACTAATCTGCCGACCGGACCTCACCGCTACTCTAATAAATGTATTAACCCCAAAAGCTAAGTCTAACCTTAACACCCCCCTAAGTTAAATTTAATTTAAATCTAACGAAATAAAATAAATCTTATTAAATAAATTAATCCTATTTAAAGCTAAATACTTACCTGTAAAATAAACCCTAATATATATTGTAGCTATTTTAGCATTTATATTTATTTTACAGGCAACTTTGTATTTATTTTAACTAGGTACAATAGCTATTAAATAGTTAATAACTATTTAATAGCTACCTAGTTAAAATAATTACAAAATTACCTGTAAAATAAATCCTAACCTAAGTTACAATTAAACCTAACACTACACTATCAATAAATTAATTAACTAAACTATCTACAATTATTTACAATTAAATCAACTAAACTAAATTACAAAAAAAAAAAACACTAAATTACAAAAAATAAAAAAACATAATTTATGTAAGAACTTACCTGATAAATTCATTTCTTTCATATTAGCAAGAGTCCATGAGCTAGTGACGTATGGGATATACATTCCTTCCAGGAGGGGCAAAGTTTCCCAAACCTCAAAATGCCTATAAATACACCCCTCACCACACCCACAATTCAGTTTAACGAATAGCCAAGAAGTGGGGTGATAAAAAAGTGCGAAAGCATATAAAATAAGGAATTGGAATAATTGTGCTTTATACAAAATCATAACCACCACAAAAAAAGGGCGGGCCTCATGGACTCTTGCTAATATGAAAGAAATGAATTTATCAGGTAAGTTCTTACATAAATTATGTTTTCTTTCATGTAATTAGCAAGAGTCCATGAGCTAGTGACGTATGGGATAATGATTACCCAAGATGTGGATCTTTCCACACAAGAGTCACTAGAGAGGGAGGGATAAAATAAAGACAGCCAATTCCTGCTGAAAATAATCCACACCCAAAATTAAAGTTTAACGAAAAACATAAGCAGAAGATTCAAACTGAAACCGCTGCCTGAAGTACTTTTCTACCAAAAACTGCTTCAGAAGAAGAAAATACATCAAAATGGTAGAATTTAGTAAAAGTATGCAAAGAGGACCAAGTTGCTGCTTTGCAAATCTGATCAACCGAAGCTTCATTCCTAAACGCCCAGGAAGTAGAAACTGACCTAGTAGAATGAGCTGTAATTCTCTGAGGCGGAGTTTTACCCGACTCAACATAGGCAAGATGAATTAAAGATTTCAACCAAGATGCCAAAGAAATGGCAGAAGCTTTCTGGCCTTTTCTAGAACCGGAAAAGATAACAAATAGACTAGAAGTCTTTCGGAAAGATTTAGTAGCTTCAACATAATATTTCAAAGCTCTAACAACATCCAAAGAATGCAACGATTTCTCCTTAGAATTCTTAGGATTAGGACATAATGAAGGAACCACAATTTCTCTACTAATGTTGTTGGAATTCACAACTTTAGGTAAAAATTCAAAAGAAGTTTGCAACACCGCCTTATCCTGATGAAAAATCAGAAAAGGAGACTCACAAGAAAGAGCAGATAATTCAGAAACTCTTCTGGCAGAAGAGATGGCCAAAAGGAACAAAACTTTCCAAGAAAGTAATTTAATGTCCAATGAATGCATAGGTTCAAACGGAGGAGCTTGAAGAGCCCCCAGAACCAAATTTAAACTCCAAGGAGGAGAAATTGACTTAATGACAGGTTTTATACGAACCAAAGCTTGTACAAAACAATGAATATCAGGAAGAATAGCAATCTTTCTGCGAAAAAGAACAGAAAGAGCAGAGATTTGTCCTTTCAAGGAACTTGCGGACAAACCTTTATCTAAACCATCCTGAAGAAACTGTAAAATTCTCGGTATTCTAAAAGAATGCCAAGAAAAATGATGAGAAATACACCAAGAAATATAAGTCTTCCAGACTCTATAATATATCTCTCTAGATACAGATTTACGAGCCTGTAACATAGTATTAATCACAGAGTCAGAGAAACCTCTTTGACGAAGAATCAAGCGTTCAATCTCCATACCTTTTAAATTTAAGGATTTCAGATCCTGATGGAAAAAAGGACCTTGTGACAGAAGGTCTGGTCTTAACGGAAGAGTCCACGGTTGGCAAGAGGCCATCCGGACAAGATCCGCATACCAAAACCTGTGAGGCCATGCCGGAGCTACCAGCAGAACAAACGAGCATTCCTTCAGAATCTTGGAGATTACTCTTGGAAGAAGAACTAGAGGCGGAAAGATATAGGCAGGATGATACTTCCAAGGAAGTGATAATGCATCCACTGCCTCCGCCTGAGGATCCCGGGATCTGGACAGATACCTGGGAAGTTTCTTGTTTAGATGGGACGCCATCAAATCTATTTCTGGAAGTTCCCACATTTGAACAATCTGAAGAAATACCTCTGGGTGAAGAGACCATTCGCCCGGATGCAACGTTTGGCGACTGATATAATCCGCTTCCCAATTGTCTACACCTGGGATATGAACCGCAGAGATTAGACAGGAGCTGGATTCCGCCCAAACCAAAATTCGAGATACTTCTTTCATAGCCAGAGGACTGTGAGTTCCTCCTTGATGATTGATGTATGCCACAGTTGTGACATTGTCTGTCTGAAAACAAATGAACGATTCTCTCTTCAGAAGAGGCCAAAACTGAAGAGCTCTGAAAATTGCACGGAGTTCCAAAATATTGATCGGTAATCTCACCTCCTGAGATTCCCAAACTCCTTGTGCCGTCAGAGATCCCCACACAGCTCCCCAACCTGTGAGACTTGCATCTGTTGAAATTACAGTCCAGGTCGGAAGCACAAAAGAAGCCCCCTGAATTAAACGATGGTGATCTGTCCACCACGTTAGAGAGTGTCGAACAATCGGTTTTAAAGATATTAATTGAGATACCTTTGTGTAATCCTTGCACCATTGATTCAGCATACAAAGCTGAAGAGGTCGCATGTGAAAACGAGCAAAGGGGATCGCGTCCGATGCAGCAGTCATAAGACCTAGAATTTCCATGCATAAGGCTACCGAAGGGAATGATTGTGACTGAAGGTTTCGACAAGCTGCAATCAGTTTTAGACGTCTCTTGTCTGTTAAAGACAGAGTCATGGACACTGAATCTATCTGGAAACCCAGAAAGGTTACCCTTGTCTGAGGAATCAATGAACTTTTTGGTAAATTGATCCTCCAACCATGATCTTGAAGAAACAACACAAGTCGATTCGTATGAAATTCTGCTAAATGTAAAGACTGAGCAAGTACCAAGATATCGTCCAAATAAGGAAATACCACAATACCCTGTTCTCTGATTACAGACAGAAGGGCACCGAGAACCTTTGTAAACATTCTTGGAGCTGTAGCTAGGCCAAACGGCAGAGCCACAAACTGGTAATGCTTGTCCAGAAAAGAGAATCTCAGGAACCGATAATGATCTGGATGAATCGGAATATGCAGATATGCATCCTGTAAATCTATTGTGGACATATAATTCCCTTGCTGAACAAAAGGCAAGATAGTCCTTACAGTTACCATCTTGAACGTTGGTATCCTTACATAACGATTCAATATCTTTAGATCCAGAACTGGTCTGAAGGAATTCTCCTTCTTTGGTACAATGAAGAGATTTGAATAAAACCCCATCCCCTGTTCCTGAACTGGAACTGGCATAATTACTCCAGTCAACTCTAGATCTGAAACACAATTCAGAAATGCTTGAGCTTTTACTGGATTTACTGGGACACGGGAAAGAAAAAATCTCTTTGCAGGAGGTCTCATCTTGAAACCAATTCTGTACCCTTCTGAAACAATGTTCTGAATCCAAAGATTGTGAACAGAATTGATCCAAATTTCTTTGAAAAAACGTAACCTGCCCCCTACCAGCTGAGCTGGAATGAGGGCCGCACCTTCATGTGGACTTAGAAGCAGGCTTTGCCTTTCTGGCTGGCTTGGATTTATTCCAGATTGGAGATGGTTTCCAAACTGAAACTGCTCCTGAGGATGAAGGATCAGACTTTTGTTCTTTGTTGAAACGAAAGGAACGAAAACGATTATTAGCCCTGTTTTTACCTTTAGATTTTTTATCCTGTGGTAAAAAAGTTCCTTTCCCACCAGTAACAGTTGAAATAATAGAATCCAACTGAGAACCAAATAATTTGTTACCCTGGAAAGAAATGGAAAGTAGAGTTGATTTAGAAGCCATATCAGCATTCCAAGTCTTAAGCCATAAAGCTCTTCTAGCTAAAATAGCTAGAGACATAAACCTGACATCAACTCTGATAATATCAAAGATGGCATCACAGATAAAATTATTAGCATGCTGAAGAAGAATAATAATATCATGAGAATCATGATGTGTTACTTGTTGCGCTAAAGTTTCCAACCAAAAAGTTGAAGCTGCAGCAACATCAGCCAAAGATATAGCAGGTCTAAGAAGATTACCTGAACACAGATAAGCTTTTCTTAGAAAGGATTCAATTTTCCTATCTAAAGGATCCTTAAACGAAGTACCATCTGACGTAGGAATAGTAGTACGTTTAGCAAGGGTAGAAATAGCCCCATCAACTTTAGGGATTTTGTCCCAAAATTCTAATCTGTCAGACGGCACAGGATATAATTGCTTTAAACGTTTAGAAGGAGTAAATGAATTACCCAATTTATCCCATTCTTTGGAAATTACTGCAGAAATAGCATTAGGAACAGGAAAAACTTCTGGAATAACCACAGGAGATTTAAATACCTTATCCAAACGTTTAGAATTAGTATCAAGAGGACCAGAATCCTCTATTTCTAAAGCAATTAGAACTTCTTTAAGTAAAGAACGAATAAATTCCATTTTAAATAAATATGAAGATTTATCAGCATCAACCTCTGAGACAGAATCCTCTGAACCAGAAGAGTCATCAGAATCAGAATGATGATGTTCATTTAAAAATTCATCTGTAGGGAGAGAAGTTTTAAAAGATTTTTTACGTTTACTAGAAGGAGAAATAACAGACATAGCCTTCTTTATGGATTCAGAAACAAAATCTCTTATGTTATCAGGAACATTCTGCACCTTAGATGTTGAAGGAACTGCAACAGGCAATGGTACTTTACTAAAGGAAATATTATCTGTATTAACAAGTTTGTCATGACAATCAATACAAACAACAGCTGGAGGAATAGCTACCAAAAGTTTACAGCAGATACACTTAGCTTTGGTAGATCCAGCACTAGACAGCGATTTTCCTGTAGTATCTTCTGACTCAGATGCAACGTGAGACATCTTGCAATATGTAAGAGAAAAAACAACATATATAAAGCAAAATTGATCAAATTCCTTAAATGACAGTTTCAGGAATGGGAAAAAATGCCAAGGAACAAGCTTCTAGCAACCAGAAGCAATGAAAAAAGAGACTTAAATAATGTGGAGACAAAAGCGACGCCCATATTTTTTAGCGCCAAATAAGACGCCCACATTATTTGGCGCCTAAATGCTTTTGGCGCCAAAAATGACGCCACATCCGGAACGCCGACATTTTTGGCGCAAAATAACGTCAAAAAATGACGCAACTTCCGGCGACACGTATGACGCCGGAAACGGAAAAGAATTTTTGCGCCAAAAAAGTCTGCGCTAAGAATGACGCAATAAAATGAAGCATTTTCAGCCCCCGCAAGCCTAACAGCCCACAGGGAAAAAGAGTCAAATTTTTGAAAGTAAGAAAAAATGATTAAATCAAATGCATTATCCCAAATATGAAACTGACTGTCTGAAAAATAAGGAAAGTTGAACATTCTGAGTCAAGGCAAATAAATGTTTGAATACATATATTTAGAAATTTATAAACAAAGTGCCCAACCATAGCTTAGAGTGTCACAGAAAATAAGATTTACTTACCCCAGGACACTCATCTACATGTTTGTAGAAAGCCAAACCAGTACTGAAACGAGAATCAGCAGAGGTAATGGTATATATAAGAGTATATCGTCGATCTGAAAAGGGAGGTAAGAGATGAATCTCTACGACCGATAACAGAGAACCTATGAAATAGACCCCGTAGAAGGAGATCACTGCATTCAAATAGGCAATACTCTCCTCACATCCCTCTGACATTCACTGCACGCTGAGAGGAAAACCGGGCTCCAACTTGCTGCGGAGCGCATATCAACGTAGAATCTAGCACAAACTTACTTCACCACCTCCATCGGAGGCAAAGTTTGTAAAACTGAATTGTGGGTGTGGTGAGGGGTGTATTTATAGGCATTTTGCCCCTCCTGGAAGGAATGTATATCCCATACGTCACTAGCTCATGGACTCTTGCTAATTACATGAAAGAAAAGATTACAAGAATTTTAAACTAATTACACCTACTCTAAGCCCCCTAAAAAAATAACAAAGCCCCCAAAATAAAAAAAATGCCCTACCCTATTCTAAAATAAAAAGTTAACAGCTCTTTTACCTTACCAGCCCTTAAAAGGGCCTTTTGCGGGGCATGCCCCAAAGAAAACAGCTCTTTTGCATTAAAAAAAACATACAATACCCCTCCCCCAACATTACAACCCACCACCCACATACCCCTAGTCTAACCCACCCAAACCCCCCTTAAAAAACCTAACACTAAGCTCCTGAAGATCTCCCTACCTTATCTTCACCACGCCGGGTATCACCGATCCGTCCAGAAGACGGTCCGAAGTCTTCATCCTATCCGGCAAGAAGAGGACCTTCTTATTGTATTGTATTGTATTGTAGTTTTACTATTTAACTAGTATTGTACTTTTATTATTTAACTAGTATTGCAGTCTCACTATTTAACTGGCATTGTAGTCTCATTATTTACCTAGCACTACCGTATCAATATTTAACTAGCATTGCAGTCTCACTATTTAACTGGTATTGTAGTATCACTTTTTAACTAGCACTTCATTATCACTATTTCACTAGCATTCCTGTCTCACTATTTAACTAGCATTACAGTCTCTATTTAACTAGTATTGCAATCTCACTATTTAACTAGCATTGCTGTCTCACTATTTAACTAGTATTACAGTATCACTATATAACTAGTACTGCAGTCTCACTATATAACAAGTATTGTAGTATCACTATTTATCCAGCACTGTAGTATCACTATATAACTAGTACTGAAGTATCACTATATAACTAGCACTGTAGTATCACTATATTACTAGCACCATAGTATCACTATATAACTAGCATTGTAATATCACTTTATAATTAGTATTGTAGTATCACTATATAACTAGCACTGTAGTATCACTATATAACTAGCACCATAGTATCACTATATAACTAGCACCATAGTATCACTATATAACTAGTATTGTAGTATCACTATATAACTAGCATTGTAGTCTCACTATATAACTAGTACTGCAGTATCACTATATAACTAGTATTGTAGTATCACTACATAACTAGCATTTTAGTCTCACTATATAACTAGTACTGCAGTATCACTATTTAACTAGTATTGTAGTATCACTAAACAACTAGCACTGTAGTATCACTATTTAACTAGCATTTTAGTCTCACTATATAACTAGTACTGTATAACTAGCACCGGAGTATCACGATATAACTAGAATTGTAGTATAACTATATAACTAGCACTGTAGTATCACTATTTAACTAGTATTGTAGTATCACTATATAACTAGTACTGCAGTATCACTATATAACTAGTATTGTAGTATCACTATATAACTAGTACTGCAGTATCACTATATAACTAGTATTGTAGTATCACTACATAACTAGCATTTTAGTCTCACTATATAACTAGTACTGCAGTATCACTATTTAACTAGTATTGTAGTATCACTAAACAACTAGCACTGTAGTATCACTATTTAACTAGCATTTTAGTCTCACTATATAACTAGTACTGTATAACTAGCACCGGAGTATCACTATATAACTAGAATTGTAGTATAACTATATAACTAGCACTGTAGTATCACTATTTAACTAGTATTGTAGTATCACTATATAACTAGTATTGTAGTATCACTATATAACTAGTACTGTAGTATCACTATATAACTAGCATTGCAGTCTCTATTTAACTAGTATTGCAATCTCACTATTTAACTAGCATTGCTGTCTCACTTTTTAACTAGTATTGCAGTATCACTATATAAATAGTAATACAGTCTCACTATATAACTAGTATTGTAGTTTCACTATTTATTTAGCACTGTAGTATCACTATATAACTAGTACTGCAGTATCACTATATAACTAGCAATGTAGTATCACTATATAACTAGCACATTAGTAACACTATATAACTAGCATTGCTGTCTCACTATATAACTAGTACTGCAGTATCACTATATAACTAGCATTGCAGTCTTACTATATAACTAGTATTGTAGTATCACTATTTATCTAGCACTGTAGTATCACTATATAACTAGTACTGAAGTATCACTATATAACTAGCACTGTAGTATCACTATATAACTAGCAGCGTAGTTTCACTATATAACTAGTATTGTAGTATCACTTTATAACTAGTATTGTAGTATCACTATATAACTAGCACTGTAGTATCAATATTTAAATAGCACCATAGTATCACTATTTAACTAGCACCATAGTATCACTATATAACTAGTAATGTAGTATCACTATACAACTAGCATTGTAGTCTCACTATATAACTAGTACTGCAGTATTACTATTTAACTAGTATTGTAGTATCACTTAACAACTAGCACTGTAGTATCACTATTTAACTAGCATTTTAGTCTCACTATATAACTAGTACTGTATAACTAGAACCGGCGTATCACTATATAACTAGCACTGTAGTATCACTATATAACTAGCACCGTAGTTTCACTATATAACTAGCATTGTAGTATCACTTTATAACTAGCACTGTAGTATCACTATTTAACTAGCACCATAGTATCACTAAAAAACTAGTAATGTAGGATCACTATATAACTAGCATTGTAGTCTCACTATATAACTAGTACTGCAGTATTACTATTTAACTAGTATTGTAGTATCACTTAACAACTAGCACTGTAGTATCACATTTTAACTAGCATTATAGTCTCACTATATAACTAGTACTGCAGTATCACTATATAACTAGTACTGCAGTATCACTATTTAACTAGTATTGTAGTCTCACTATATAACTAGTACTGCAGTATCATTATATAACTAGTATTGTAGTATCACTATATAACTAGTAATGCAGTATCACTATTTAACTAGTATTTTAGTATCACTATATAACTAGCATTGTAGTCTCACTATATAACGAGTATTGTAGTATCACTGTATAACTAGTATTGTAGTATCACTATGTAACTAGTACTGCAGTATCACTTTCTAACTAGCATTATAGTCTCACTATATAACTAGTACTGCAGTATCACTATTTAACTAGTATTGTAGTCTCACTAACTAGTACTGCAGTATCACTATATAACTACTATTGTAGTATCACTATATAACTAGCATTGTGCTGTCACTATATAACTAGTATTGCAGTATCACTATTTAACTAGTATTGTAGTATCAATATATATCTAGCAATGTAGTATCACTATATAACTAGCATCAAAGTATCACTATATAACTAGTAGTGTAGTATCACTATATAACTAGCATTGTAGTCTCACTATATATCTAGTATTACAGTATCACTATTTAACTAGTATTGTAGTATCACTATATAACTAGCACTGCAGTATCACTATATTACTAGCACTGTAGTATCACTATATAACTAGCACAGTAGTAACACTATATAACTAGCATTGCTGTCTCACTATATAACTAGTACTGCAGTATCACTATATAACTAGCATTGCTGTCTCACTATATAACTAGTACTGCAGTATCACTATATAACTAGCAATGTAGTATCACTATACAACTAGCACATTAGTGACACTATATAACTAGCATTGCTGTCTCACTATATAACTAGTACTGCAGTATCACTATATAACTAGCATTGCAGTCTTACTATATAACTAGTATTGTAGTATCACTATTTATCTAGCACTGTAGTATCACTATATAACTAGTACTGAAGTATCACTATATAACTAGCACTGTAGTATCACTATATAACTAGCACCGTAGTTTCACTATATAACTAGCATTGTAGTATCACTTTACAACTAGTATTGTAGTATCACTATATAACTAGCACTGTAGTATAACTATTTAACTAGCACCATAGTATCACTATATAACTAGTAATGTAGTATCACTATATAACTAGCATTGTAGTCTCAATATATAACTAGTACTGCAGTATTACTATTTAACTAGTATTGTAGTATCACTTAACAACTAGCACTGTAGTATCACTATTTAACTAGCATTTTAGTCTCACTATATAACTAGTACTGTATAACTAGCACTGGAGTATCACTATATAACTAGTATTGAAGTCTCACTATATAACTAGTACTGCAGTATCACTATATAACTAGCACTGTAGTATCACTATATAACTAGAACTATATAACTAGTACTGCAGTATCACTATATAACTAGTACTGCAGTATCACTATATAACTAGCACTGTAGTATCACTATATAACTAGTACTGCAGTATCACTATATAACTAGTACTGCAGTCTTACTATATAACTAGTATTGTAGTATCACTATTTATCTAGCACTGTAGTATCACTATATAACTAGCACTGCAGTATCACTATATAACTAGCACTGTAGTATCACTATATAACTAGAACTATATAACTAGTACTGCAGTATCACTATATAACTAGCACTGTAGTATCACTATATAACTAGTACTGCAGTATCACTATATAACTAGTAGTGCAGTCTTACTATATAACTAGTATTGTAGTATCACTATTTATCTAGGACTGTAGTATCACTATATAACTAGCACTATAGTATCACTATATAACTAGCACTGTAGTCTCACTAAATAACAAGTACTGCAGTATCACTATTTAACTAGTATTTTAGTATCACTATATAATTAGCACCGTAGTATCACTATATAACTAGTATTGTAGTATCACTATATAACTTGTATTTTAGTATCACTATATAACTAGCATTGTAGTCTAGCTATATAACTAGAACTGCAGTATCACTATTTAACTAGTATTGCAGTATCACTATATAACTAGTACTGCAGTCTTACTATATAACTAGTATTGTAGTATCACTATTTATCTAGCACTGTAGTATCACTATATAACTAGCACTGCAGTATCACTATATAACTAGCACTGTAGTATCACTATATAACTAGAACTATATAACTAGTACTGCAGTATCACTATATAACTAGCACTGTAGTATCACTATATAACTAGTACTGCAGTATCACTATATAACTAGTAGTGCAGTCTTACTATATAACTAGTATTGTAGTATCACTATTTATCTAGGACTGTAGTATCACTATATAACTAGCACTATAGTATCACTATATAACTAGCACTGTAGTCTCACTAAATAACAAGTACTGCAGTATCACTATTTAACTAGTATTTTAGTATCACTATATAATTAGCACCGTAGTATCACTATATAACTAGTATTGTAGTATCACTATATAACTTGTATTTTAGTATCACTATATAACTAGCATTGTAGTCTAGCTATATAACTAGAACTGCAGTATCACTATTTAACTAGTATTGTAGTATCACTATATAACTAGTACTTCAGTATCACTGTATAAATATCACCTGAGTATCACTATTTATCTAGAATTGTAGTATCACTATATAACTAGCATTTAAGTCTCACTATATAACTTGTACTGCAGGATCACTATATAACTAGCACTGTAGTATCACTATATAACTTCAGTATCACTGTATAAATATCACCTGAGTATCACTATTTATCTAGAATTGTAGTATCACTATATAACTAGCATTTAAGTCTCACTATATAACTTGTACTGCAGGATCACTATATAACTAGCACTGTAGTATCACTATATAACTAGAACTATATAACTATTACTGCAGTACCCTTATATAACTAGTACTGCAGTATCACTATATAACGAGCACAGTAGTATCACTATATAACTAGTATTGTAGTATCACTATATAACTAGTATTGTAGTATCACTATATAATTAGTTTTGAAGTATCACTATATAACTAGCACTGTAGTATCACTATATAACTAGTACTGCAGTATCACTATTTAACTAGTATTGTAGTATCACTATATAATTAGCACTGTAGTATCACTATTTAACTAGCATTTTAGTATCACTATATAACTAGTACTGCAGTATCACTATTTAAAAAGTACTGCAGTATCACTATAAAACTAGCACCGTAGTATCACTATTTAACTACTATTGTAGTATCACTATATAACTAGTATTGTAGTATCACTATTTAACTAATACTGCAGTATCACTATATAACTAGTATTGTAGTATCACTATATAACTAGTATTGCAATATCACTATTTAACTAGTATTGTAGTATCACTATGTAACTAGTACTGCAGTATCACTATATAACTAGCATTGTAGTCTCACTATATAATTAGTACTGCAGTATCACCATATAACTAGTATTGTAGTATCAATATATAACTAGCACCGTAGTATCACTATATAACTAGTATTGTAGTATCACTATATAACTAGTATTGCAGTATCACTATATAACTAGTATTGTAGTATCACTATATAACTAGTATTGCAGTATCACTATTTAACTAGTATTGTAGTATCACTATATAACTAGTACTGCAGTATCACTATTTAACTAGTATTGTAGTCTCACTATATAACTAGTACTGCAGTATCACCATATAACTAGTATTGTAGTATCAATATATAACTAGCACCGTAGTATCACTATATAACTAGTATTGTAGTATCACTTTATAACTAGTATTGTAGTATCACTACATAACTAGCATTGTAAAGTCACTATATAACTAGCACTGTAGTATAACTATATTACTAGTACTGCAGTATCACTATTTAACTAGTATTGTAGTATCACTATGTAACTAGTACTGCAGTATCACTATATAACTAGAATTGCAGTCTCACTATATAACTAGCACTGTAGTATCACTATATAACTAGAACTATATAACTAGTACTGCAGTATCACTATATAACTAACACTGTAGTATCACTATATAACTAGTATAGTTGTAGGGTATTTTAAAAATAACACCATATATATTATGTTATCATTTTAACTAGTACTTCAGTATCACTATATAACTAGTATTGTAGTATCACTATATAACTAGTACTGCAGTATCACTATATAACTAGTATTGTATTCTCACTATATAACTAGTATTGTAGTATCACTATATAACTAGCACTGTAGTATCACTATATAACTAGCATTGTAGTCTCACTATATAACTAGTACTGCAGTATCACTATTTAACTAGTATTGTAGTATCACTATATAACTAGAACTTTAGTATCACTATACAACTAGTACTGCAGTATCACTATATAACTAGTATTGTAGTCTCACAATATAACTAGTACTGGACTATCACTATATAACTAGTACTGCAGTATCACTATTTAACTAGTATTGTAGTCTCACAATATAACTATTACTGCAGTATCACTATATAACTAGTACTGCAGTATCACTATATAACTAGAATTGTAGCATCAATATTTAACTAATATTGTAGTCTCACTATATAACTAGTACTGCAGTATCACTATATAACTAGCACTGCAGTATCACTATATAACTAGCACTGCAGTATCACTATTTAAATCGTATTGTTGTCTCACTATATAACTAGTACTGCAGTATCACTGTATAACTAGCACCGTAGTATCACTATATAACTAGTACTGCTGTATCACTGTTTATCTAGTATCAGTAATCAGGGGCAGTAGGGTATTTTAAAAATAACACTATATATATTATATTATCACTATATAACTAGTACTGCAGTATCACTATTTAACTAATATTGTAGTATCACTATGTAACTAGTACTGCAGTATCACTATATAACTAGAATTGCAGTCTCACTATATAAGTAGCACTGTAGTATCACTATATAACTAGAACTATATAACTAGTACTGCAGTATCACTATATAACTAACACTATAGTGTCACTATATAATTAGTATAGTTGTATCACTATATAACTAGCATTGCAGTCTCACTATATGACTAGTACTGCAGTATCACTATATAACTAGCACTGTAGTATCACTATATAACTAGAACTATATAACTAGTACTGCAGTATCCTTATATAACTAGGACTGCAGTATCACTATATAACTAGTATAGTTGTATCACTATATAACTACCATTGCAGTCTCACTATATGACTAGTACTGCAGCATCACTATATAACTAGTATCACTATACAACTAGTAATGCAGTATCACTATATAACTAGTACTGCAGTCTTACTATAAAACTAGTATTTTAGTATCACTATTTATCTAGCACTGTAGTATCACTATATAACTAGCATTGAAGTATCACTATATAACTAGCACTGTAGTATCACTATATAACTAGCATTGTAGTCTCGCTATATAACTAGTACTGCAGTATCACTATTTAACTAGTATTGTAGTATCACTATATAACTAGAACTTTAGTATCACTATACAACTAGTACTGCAGTATCACTATATAACTAGTATTGTAGTCTCACAATATAACTAGTACTGGACTATCACTATATAACTAGTACTGCAGTATCACTATTTAACTAGTATTGTAGTCTCACAATATAACTATTACTGCAGTATCACTATATAACTAGTACTGCAGTATCACTATATAACTAGAATTGTAGCATCAATATTTAACTAATATTGTAGTCTCACTATATAACTAGTACTGCAGTATCACTATATAACTAGCACTGCAGTATCACTATATAACTAGCACTGCAGTATCACTATTTAAATCGTATTGTTGTCTCACTATATAACTAGTACTGCAGTATCACTGTATAACTAGCACCGTAGTATCACTATATAACTAGTACTGCTGTATCACTGTTTATCTAGTATCAGTAATCAGGGGCAGTAGGGTATTTTAAAAATAACACTATATATATTATATTATCACTATATAACTAGTACTGCAGTATCACTATTTAACTAATATTGTAGTATCACTATGTAACTAGTACTGCAGTATCACTATATAACTAGAATTGCAGTCTCACTATATAAGTAGCACTGTAGTATCACTATATAACTAGAACTATATAACTAGTACTGCAGTATCACTATATAACTAACACTATAGTGTCACTATATAATTAGTATAGTTGTATCACTATATAACTAGCATTGCAGTCTCACTATATGACTAGTACTGCAGTATCACTATATAACTAGCACTGTAGTATCACTATATAACTAGAACTATATAACTAGTACTGCAGTATCCTTATATAACTAGGACTGCAGTATCACTATATAACTAGTATAGTTGTATCACTATATAACTACCATTGCAGTCTCACTATATGACTAGTACTGCAGCATCACTATATAACTAGTATCACTATACAACTAGTAATGCAGTATCACTATATAACTAGTACTGCAGTCTTACTATAAAACTAGTATTTTAGTATCACTATTTATCTAGCACTGTAGTATCACTATATAACTAGCATTGAAGTCTCACTATATAACTAGTACTGCAGTATCACTATATAACTAGCACTGCAGTATCACTATATAACTAGAACTATATAACTAGTACTGCAGTATCACTATATAACTAGTACTGCAGTATCACTATATAACTAGCACTGTAGTATCACTATATAACTAGTACTTCAGTATCACTGTATAAATATCACCTGAGTATCACTATTTATCTAGAATTGTAGTATCACTATATAACTAGCATTTAAGTCTCACTATATAACTTGTACTGCAGGATCACTATATTACTAGCACTGTAGTATCACTATATAACTAGAACTATATAACTATTACTGCAGTACCCTTATATAACTAGTACTGCAGTATCACTATATAACGAGCACAGTAGTATCACTATATAACTAGTATTGTAGTATCACTATATAACTAGTATTGTAGTATCACTATATAATTAGTTTTGAAGTATCACTATATAACTAGCACTGTAGTATCACTATATAACTAGTACTGCAGTATCACTATTTAACTAGTATTGTAGTATCACTATATAATTAGCACTGTAGTATCACTATTTAACTAGCATTTTAGTATCACTATATAACTAGTACTGCAGTATCACTATTTAAAAAGTACTGCAGTATCACTATAAAACTAGCACCGTAGTATCACTATTTAACTACTATTGTAGTATCACTATATAACTAGTATTGTAGTATCACTATTTAACTAATACTGCAGTATCACTATATAACTAGTATTGTAGTATCACTATATAACTAGTATTGCAATATCACTATTTAACTAGTATTGTAGTATCACTATTTGACTAGTATTGTATTATCACTATATAACTAGCACTGTAGTATCACTATATAACTAGTATTGTAGTATCACTATATAACTAGCACTGTAGTATCACTATACAACTAGTAATGCAGTATCACTATATAACTAGTACTGCAGTCTTACTATAGAACTAGTATTTTAGTATCACTATTTATCTAGCACTGTAGTATCACTATATAACTAGCATTGAAGTCTCACTATATAACTAGTACTGCAGTATCACTATATAACTAGCACTGTAGTATAACTATATAACTAGAACTATATAACTAGTACTGCAGTATCACTATATAACTAGTACTGCAGTATCACTATATAACTAGCACTGTAGTATCACTATATAACTAGTACTGCAGTATCACTATATAACTAGTACTGCAGTCTTACTATATAACTAGTATTGTAGTATCACTATTTATCTAGCACTGTAGTATCACTATATAACTAGCACTGCAGTATCACTATATAACTAGCACTGTAGTATCACTATATAACTAGAACTATATAACTAGTACTGCAGTATCACTATATAACTAGTACTGCAGTATCACTATATAACTAGCACTGTAGTATCACTATATAACTAGTACTGCAGTATCACTATATAACTAGTACTGCAGTCTTACTATATAACTAGTATTGTAGTATCACTATTTATCTAGCACTGTAGTCTCACTAAATAACAAGTACTGCAGTATCACTATTTAACTAGTATTTTAGTATCACTATATAATTAGCACCGTAGTATCACTATATAACTAGTATTGTAGTATCACTATATAACTTGTATTTTAGTATCACTATATAACTAGCATTGTAGTCTAGCTATATAACTAGAACTGCAGTATCACTATTTAACTAGTATTGTAGTATCACTATATAACTAGTACTTCAGTATCACTGTATAAATATCACCTGAGTATCACTATTTATCTAGAATTGTAGTATCACTATATAACTAGCATTTAAGTCTCACTATATAACTTGTACTGCAGGATCACTATATAACTAGCACTGTAGTATCACTATATAACTAGAACTATATAACTATTACTGCAGTACCCTTATATAACTAGTACTGCAGTATCACTATATAACGAGCACAGTAGTAACACTATATAACTAGTATTGTAGTATCACTATATAACTAGTATTGTAGTATCACTATATAATTAGTTTTGAAGTATCACTATATAACTAGCACTGTAGTATCACTATATAACTAGTACTGCAGTATCACTATTTAACTAGTATTGTAGTATCACTATATAATTAGCACTGTAGTATCACTATTTAACTAGCATTTTAGTATCACTATATAACTAGTACTGCAGTATCACTATTTAAAAAGTACTGCAGTATCACTATAAAACTAGCACCGTAGTATCACTATTTAACTACTATTGTAGTATCACTATATAACTAGTATTGTAGTATCACTATTTAACTAATACTGCAGTATCACTATATAACTAGTATTGTAGTATCACTATATAACTAGTATTGCAATATCACTATTTAACTAGTATTGTAGTATCACTATGTAACTAGTACTGCAGTATCACTATATAACTAGCATTGTAGTCTCACTATATAATTAGTACTGCAGTATCACCATATAACTAGTATTGTAGTATCAATATATAACTAGCACCGTAGTATCACTATATAACTAGTATTGTAGTATCACTATTTAACTAGTATTGTAGTATCACTATATAATTAGCACCGTAGTATCACTATATAACTAGTACTGCAGTATCACTATTTAACTAGTATTGTAGTATCACTATATAACTAGCACTGTAGTATCACTATATAACTAGAACTATATAACTAGTACTGCAGTATCCTTATATAACTAGTACTGCAGTATCACTATATAACTGACACAGTAGTATTACTATATAACTAGCATTGCAGTCTCACTATATAACTAGTACTACAGTATCACTATATAACTAGTACTGCAGTCCTACTATATAACTAGTATTGTAGTATCACTATTTATCTAGCACTGTAGTATCACTATATAACTAGCACTATATTATCACTATATAACTAGCATTGTAGTCTCACTAAATAACAAGTACTGCAGTATCACTATTTAACTAGTATTTTAGTATCACTATATAATTAGCACCGTAGTATCACTATATAACTAGTATTGTAGTATCACTATATAACTTGTATTTTAGTATCACTATATAACTAGCATTGTAGTCTAACTATATAACTAGAACTGCAGTATCACTATTTAACTAGTATTGTAGTATCACTATATAACTAGTACTTCAGTATCACTGTATAAATATCACCTGAGTATCACTATTTATCTAGAATTGTAGTATCACTATATATATATCACAATATAACTAGTACTGGACTATCACTATATAACTAGTACTGCAGTATCACTATTTAACTAGTATTGTAGTCTCACAATATAACTATTACTGCAGTATCACTATATAACTAGTACTGCAGTATCACTATATAACTAGAATTGTAGCATCAATATTTAACTAATATTGTAGTCTCACTATATAACTAGTACTGCAGTATCACTATTTAACTAGTTTTGTAGTCTCACGATATAACTATTACTGCAGTATCACTATATAACTAGTACTGCAGTATCACTATTAAACTAGTATTGTAGTATCACTTTATAACTAGTACTGCAGTATCACCATATAACTAGTATTGCAGTGTCACTATTTAACTAGTATTGTAGTGTCACTATATAACTAGTATTGCAGTATCACTCTTTAACTAGTATTGTAGTCTCACTATATAACTAGTACTGCAGTATCACTATATAACTAGCACTGCAGTATCACTATTTAACTAGTATTGTAGTCTCACTATGTAACTAGTACTGCAGTATCACTGTATAACTAGCACTGTAGTATCACTATATAACTAGTACTGCAGTATCACTATTTATCTAGTATCAGTAATCAGGGGCAGTAGGGTATTTTAAAAATAACACTATATATATTATATTATCACTATTTAACTAGTATTGTAGTATCACTATATAACTAGCACTTTAGTATCACTATACAACTAGTACTGCAGTATCACTATATAACTAGTATTGTAGTCTCACAATATAACTAGTACTGGACTATCACTATATAACTAGTACTGCAGTATCACTATTTAACTAGTATTGTAGTCTCACGATATAACTATTACTGCAGTATCACTATATAACTAGTACTGCAGTATCACTATATAACTAGAATTGTAGCATAAATATTTAACTAATATTGTAGTCTCACTATATAACTAGTACTGCAGAATCACTATATAACTAGCACTGCAGTATCACTATTTAACTAGTATTGTAGTCTCACTATATAACTAGTACTGCAGTATCACTGTATAACTAGCACCGGAGTATCACTATATAACTAGAATTATAGTATCAGTATATAACTAGCACTGTAGTATAACTATATAACTAATATTGTAGTCTCACTATATAACTAGTACTGCAGTATCACTATATAACTAGTACTGCAGTATCACTATTTATCTAGTATCAGTAATCAGGGGCAGTAGGGTATTTTAAAAATAACACTATATATATTATATTATCACTATATAACTAGTACTGCAGTATCACTATTTAACTAATATTGTAGTATTACTATATAGCTAGTATTGCAGTATCACTATTTAACTAGTATTGTAGTATCACTATGTAACTAGTACTGCAGTATAACTATATAATTAGTACTGCAGTATCACTATTTAACTAGTATTGTAGTCTCACTATATAACTAGTACTGCAGTATCACTATATAACTAGTACTCACTATAACTAGTACTTCAGTATCACTATATAACTAGTATTGTAGTATCACTATATAACTTGTACTGCAGTATCACTATTTAACTAGTATTGTAGTATCACTATATAACTAGCACTGTAGTATGACTATGTAACTAGCATTGTAGTCTCACTATATAACTAGTACTGCAGTATCACTATATAACTAGTATTGTAGTACCACTATATAACTAGCACTGTAGTATCACTATATAACTAGTACTGCAGTATCACTATATAACTAGTATTGTAGTCTCACGATATAACTAGTACTGCAGTATCACTATTTAACTAGTATTGTAGTCTCACTATATAACTAGTACTGCAGTATCACTATTTATCTAGTATCAGTAATCAGGGGCAGTAGGGTATTTTAAAAATAACACTATATATATTATATTATCACTATATAACTAGTACTGCAGTATCACTATTTAACTAGTATTTTAGTATCACTATGTAACTAGTACTGCAGTATAACTATATAACTAGTATTGCAGTATCACTATTTAACTAGTATTGTAGTCTCACTATATAACTAGTACTGCAGTATCACTATATAACTAATACTCACTATAACTAGTACTTCAGTATCACTATATAACTAGTATTGTAGTATCACTATATAACTAGTACTGCAGTATCACTATTTAACTAGTATTGTAGTATCACTATATAACTAGCACTGTAGTATGACTATATAACTAGTACTGCAGTATCACTATATAACTAGTATTGTAGTATCACTATATAACTAGCACTGTAGTATCACTATATAACTAGTACTGCAGTATCACTATATAACTAGTATTGTAGTATCACTATATAACAAGTATTGGAGTATCACTATATAACTAGTATTGTAGTATCACTATATAATTAGTTTTGAAGTATCACTATATAACTAGCATTGTAGTAACACTATATAATTAGTACTGCAGTATCACTATTTAACTAGTATTGTAGTATCACTATATAACTAGCACTGTAGTATCACTATATAACTAGTACTGCAGTATCACTATATAACTAGCACTGTAGTATCACTATATAACTAGTACTGCAGTATCACTATATAACTAGTATTGTAGTTTCACAATATAACTAGTACTGCAGTATCACTATATAACTAGCACTGTAGTATCACTATATAACTAGTACTGCAGTATCACTATATAACTAGTATTGTAGTCTCACAATATAACTAGTACTGCAGTATCACTATATAACTAGTACTGCAGTATCACTATTTAACTTGTATTATAGTATCACTATATAACTAGTATTGCAGTATCACTATTTAACTAGTACTGCAGTATCCCTATATAACTAGTACTGCAGTATCACTATATAACTAGTATTGTAGTCTCACTATATAACTAGTACTGCATTATCACTATATAACTAGTAGTGCAGTATCACTGTTTAACTATTACTGCAGTATCCCTATTTAACTAGTATTGTAGTCTCACTGTATAACTAGTATTACAGTATCACTATTTAACTAGTATTGTAGTCTCACTATATAACTAGTATTGTAGTATCACTATTTAACTAATATTGTAGTCTCACTATTTAACTAGTACTGCAGTCTCACTATACTGGTTATATAGTTTTGGTTATATAACTAGTATTATAGTCTCCCTTTATAACTAGTATTGTAGTATCACTATTTAACTAATATTGTAGTCTCACTATTTAACTAGTACTGCAGTCTCACTATATAACTAGTACTGCAGTCTCACTATTTAACTAATATTGTAGTCTCACTATTTAACTAGTACTGCAGTCTCACTATGTAACTAGTACTGCAGTATCACTATTTAACTAGTATTGTAGTCTCACTATATAACCAGTACTGCAGTATAACCATATAACTAGTACTGCAATATCACTATATAACTAGTATTGTAGTATCACTATATAACTAGCATTGTAGTCTCACTATATAAATAGTACTGCAGTATCACTATTTAACTAGTATTGTAGTATCACTATATAACTAGCACTGTAGTATCACTATATAACTAGCATTGTAGTCTCACTATATAACTAGTACTGCAGTATCACTATTTATCTAGTATCAGTAATCAGGGGCAGTATGGAATTTTAAAAATAACACCATATATATTATATTATCACTATATAGCTAGTATTGCAGTGTCACTATTTAACTAGTATTGTAGTCTCACTATATAACTAGTACTGCAGTATCACTATATAACTAGTACTCACTATAACTAGTACTGCAGTATCACTATATAACTAGTATTGTAGTCTCACTATATAACTAGTACTGCATTATCACTATATAACTAGTATTGTAGTCTCACGATATAACTAGTACTGCATTATCACTATTTAACTAGTATTGTAGTTTCACTATCTAACTAGCACTGCAGTATCACTATATAACTAGCATTGTAGTCTCACTATATAACTAGTACTGCAGTATCACTATTTAACTAGTATTGTAGTATCACTATATAACTAGAACTGTAGTATCACTATATAACTAGTACTGCAGTATCACTATATGACTAGCACTGTAGTATCACTATATAACTAGTACTGCAGTATCACTATATAACTAGTATTGTAGTCTCAAGATATAACTAGTACTGCAGTATCACTATATAACTAGTACTGCAGTATCACTATTTAACTAGTATTGTAGTCTCACGATATAACTAGTACTGCAGTATCACTGTATAACTAGCACCGGAGTATTACTATATAACAAGAATTATAGTATCACTAAATAACTAGCACTGTAGTATTACTATATAACTAATATTGTAGTCTCACTATATAACTAGTACTGCAGTATCACTATATAAATAGTACTGCAATATCACTATTTATCTAGTATCAGGAATCAGGGGCAGTAGAGTATTTTAAAAATAGCACCATATATATTATACTATCACTATATAACTAGTACTGCAGTATCACTATTTAATTAGTATTGTAGTATCACTATATAACTAGTATTGCAGTATCACTATTTAACTAGTATTGTAGTATCACTATGTAACTAGTACTGCAGTATTACTATATAACTAGTACTGCAGTCTTACTCTATAACTAGTACTGCATTATCACTATATAACTAGTAGTGCAGTATCACTATATAACTAGTACTGCAGTATCACTATTTAACTAGTATTATAGTCTCACTTTATAACTAGTATTGTAGTATCACTATTTAACTAATATTGTAGTCTCACTATTTAACTAGTACTGCAGTATAACCATATAACTAGTACTGCAATATCACTATATAACTAGTATTGTAGTATCACTATATAACTAGCATTGTAGTCTCACTATATAAATAGTACTGCAGTATCACTATTTAACTAGTATTGTAGTATCACTATATAACTAGCACTGTAGTATCACTATATAACTAGCATTGTAGTCTCACTATATAACTAGTACTGCAGTATCACTATTTATCTAGTATCACTAATCAGGGGCAGTATGGAATTTTAAAAATAACACCATATATATTATATTATCACTATATAGCTAGTATTGCAGTATCACTATTTAACTAGTATTGTAGTCTCACTATATAACTAGTACTGCAGTATCACTATATAACTAGTACTCACTATAACTAGTACTGCAGTATCACTATATAACTAGTATTGTAGTCTCACTATATAACTAGTACTGCATTATCACTATATAACTAGTATTGTAGTCTCACGATATAACTAGTACTGCATTATCACTATTTAACTAGTATTGTAGTTTCACTATCTAACTAGCACTGCAGTATCACTATATAACTAGCATTGTAGTCTCACTATATAACTAGTACTGCAGTATCACAATTTAACTAGTATTGTAGTATCACTATATAACTAGCACTGTAGTATCACTATATAACTAGTACTGCAGTATCACTATATAACTAGCACTGTAGTATCACTATATAACTAGTACTGCAGTATCACTATATAACTAGTATTGTAGTCTCAAGATATAACTAGTACTGCAGTATCACTATATAACTAGTACTGCAGTATCACTATTTAACTAGTATTGTAGTCTCACGATATAACTAGTACTGCAGTATCACTGTATAACTAGCACCGGAGTATTACTATATAACAAGAATTATAGTATCACTAAATAACTAGCACTGTAGTATTACTATATAACTAATATTGTAGTCTCACTATATAACTAGTACTGCAGTATCACTATATAAATAGTACTGCAATATCACTATTTATCTAGTATCAGGAATCAGGGGCAGTAGAGTATTTTAAAAATAGCACCATATATATTATACTATCACTATATAACTAGTACTGCAGTATCACTATTTAATTAGTATTGTAGTATCACTATATAACTAGTATTGCAGTATCACTATTTAACTAGTATTGTAGTATCACTATGTTACTAGTACTGCAGTATCACTATATAACTAGTACTCACTATAACTAGTACTTCAGTATCACTATATAACTAGTACTGCAGTCTCACTATATAACTAGTACTGCATTATCACTATATAACTAGTAGTGCAGTATCACTATATAACTAGTACTGCAGTATCACTATTTAACTAGTATTATAGTCTCACTTTATAACTAGTATTGTAGTATCACTATTTAACTAATATTGTAGTCTCACTATTTAACTAGTACTGCAGTCTCACTATATAACTAGTACTGCATTATCACTATATAACTAGTAGTGCAGTATCACTATTTAACTAGTACTGCAGTCTCACTATGTAACTAGTACTGCAGTATCACTATTTAACTAGTATTGTAGTCTCACTATATAACCAGTACTGCAGTTTCACCATATAACTACTACTGCAGTATCACTATATAACTAGTATTGTAGTATCACTATATAACTAGCATTGTAGTCTCACTATATAAATAGTACTGCAGTATCACTATTTAACTAGTAGTGCAGTATCACTATATAACTAGTACTGCAGTATCACTATTTAACTAGTATTATAGTCTCACTTTATAACTAGTATTGTAGTATCACTATTTAACTAATATTGTAGTCTCACTATTTAACTAGTACTGCAGTCTCACTATGTAACTAGTACTGCAGTGTCACTATTTAACTAGTATTGTAGTCTCACTATATAACCAGTACTGCAGTTTCACCATATAACTACTACTGCAGTATCACTATATAACTAGTATTGTAGTATCACTTGTGACAGAAAGCAAGGCCTGGTTATAAATGGAAGATATTTAAGACCAGGCATTGTACATGCTATTTCTCCTTTCAGTTAAAACCCCAGGGAGAAAGAGTGTGTATTTGATTATCCCAGACAGCTGTGAAGCTGTCCAGCAGCTAATCACAGGTGTGGCTAATTTAGAAGTTGTGAGGGTTTAAATAGCAGCCTCACTTAGGCCTTGAGAGAGAGAGATATACAGCTACAGAAGCTGGTGTGTGTGTTTGTTACATTGTGTAAAAGACTTTTGTTCCTGTGAACTGTAAAAGGACATTATTTTTACAAAGCACTTGTGGAATGCTGTAAAGTGCTGGGACACATTTAAAAGTACTTAACTTTGCTGCAGAGGAAGGATTTTCCTCTTTTGAAGATGAACTGCCTGTTTGTTATTGCTGTGAAAAATAAAGCCTTTTAAACTACAGTGACTGTCCTGTGCTGCATTTGTGCCCTAGAAGACCGTGGTTAAAAGTGGTCCCTGTTACACTTGGTGGAGAATGCGGGCAACCACGTTGTAAGTCTGTGGGCATAATAATCTGCAAGCAACATGGAGGAAGTCATTAAAGCTTTGATCCATTCTAATGCTATACAGCAAGAGACTAACAGAAAAGCTGCTGAAAATAGTGCAGCACTGCAACAGTTGGTCTTGGCCCAGTCAGAGAGTGCTATGCTGCTGGCTAAATCACAGAAGGAGAACACTGAATTGTTGATACAACAGATGGCTGCTGTGCAAGCTGAGACATTCAGGAAGACCCGGGAGGAGCAGCAAAGTGCTACACAGACTCTGCAACAAGAGGTTCAAGCCATATCAGAAAGACTGAACTCTGAATATGTTGATGGCAGCCAAGGTTCCAGAGTAATAAGGGCTAGTCATTATCTTCAAATAATGACAGCAGCTGATGATGTTGAGGTGTATCTTTTGGCATTTGAACGCACAGCAGAAAGAGAAAAATGGCCGACAGTTGAGTGGGCGAGTATACTTGCGCCATTTCTTAGTGGTGAACCTCAGAAGGCCTACTTTGATTTAGAGCCAGCACAAGCCAGTGACTATGAGAAATTGAAAGCAGAAATCCTTGCACGCCTGGGGGTGACTTCGGCAGTCCGTGCACAAAGATTCCATTCCTGGATGTTTTCATCTCATAATGCTGCAAGATCCCAGATGTTCGACCTTATACACCTTGCCAGGAAGTGGCTGCAACCAGAGGTTAATTCGGCTACCAAAATAGTGGAACTACTGGTGATGGACCGGTTTCAGCGTGGATTACCTGCTTCCCTGCGGCGGTGGGTTAATCAAGGTGATCCTCAAACAGCGGATCAGTTGATTGTATTGGTCGAAAGATTTATAGCTTCAGAAGTTTTGCAACAATCTTCAATGGATCAGCCCCACAATCCCAAGTCCCAGAGCTCTACAAGAACTGGTAAGACTGTTCAGGGGATAAAGGGGATAAGAGAGCAGCAGGTGTATAGGCAAAACACCAGAGACATTTCCCAGGGAATTAAGGAAACATTTAAATATAACCAACCTGTAAGATGTTTTAAATGTAATGAGGTTGGGCATATTGCTAGAGACTGTGATAAAGATGAATTTATGGACTGTAATGTTGCACATTAACTATTGTCTAATAGCAACAGCTCTATTAATAATGATTCCCATTGGTGTACTGTGACAGTTAATGGTAAAGTGTCTAGGGCTTTGCTTTATTCAGGAAGTATGGTCACACTAGTGGCTAAATCTTTAGTACCAGATGCAGTATTAGATTATGAAAAAAAAAATGGGAATTATCTGTGTTCATGGAGATAAACGGGAATATCCTACAGCTGAGTTGGAGATTGAGACTCAGTGTGGTAAATTAAAATATTGTGTTGGTGTAGTACCAAATTTAGCCCATGAGGTGGTGATAGGGAGAAATTTTCCAAAATTTCTGGAGTTATGGGAATCTCCAGAAATATGTCAAACTTCTGATATTTATGTATTTCCTTTCTCTGAAACTGATTTTGAAGGGGGTTCCATTGAAAAGGAGAAAAATAAGATTTATTGCCCTATGCCTGTATTAGTAGGTGATCAACCTTCTCAGAGTAATGAAGTACCAAGTACTAGCTCGGAAAATATTGATGATTTGATAGATCTGGTTGGTGGCCCTGGTAATTTTAAAAAAGCCCAATGGGAGGATCCAACATTGGTAGAGGCAAGAAATAATATCAGGGTTATAAATTATGTTAATTACAAAGTAAGTCAGCCAGGGAGAAGGAAACCTGAGCAAATATATCATATAAATCTGTTAAAACCTTGGAAAGATAGGGAAGTTTTAGTTACCTTAAAACCTACAGAACTCCCTGTCACTGAACCAGAGGTAAATATATTGGAAACCCTATCTGTACATCAGAAGCGAGAGGTCAAGGATTTTATTAGAATGAACAAAGAGGTATTTTCTGTGGTTCCGGGAAAAACTAATGTTATTAAGCATGACATAATAACAGAACCAGGGAAGAAGGTCTGCCTTAAACCCTATAGGGTCCCTGAGGCTCGTAGAAAGGCTATTAAACTGGAGGTAGAAAAAATGTTAAAGCTTGGGGTAATTGAGGAATCACAAAGTGAGTGGAACAGTCCAATCGTGCTTGTTCCAAAGCCGGATGGTTCATTAAGGTTCTGTAATGACTTTCGTAAGCTTAATTGTGTTTCCAAATTTGACACCTACCCAATGCCTAGAGTAGATGAGTTGATAGAAAGGCTAGGAAAAGCACGTTATCTCACTACAATTGATTTAGCGAAAGGGTGTTGGCAGGTGCCTCTCACTAGTCAAGCAAAGGAAAAGACAGCTTTTTCAACCCCAGAGGGCTTATTTCAGTATACGGTGTTGCCATTTGGTTTACATGGGGCCCCGGCAACATTCCAGAGGATGATGGATAGAATTCTGAAACCCCATGTTCGTTATGCGGCAGCATATTTGGATTATGTTATAATTTATAGTTCAGATTGGGAATCCCATCTTCCAAAAGTTCAAGCAGTACTTGATGCAATAAGGTCCGCTGGGTTAACTGCCAATCCTGCAAAATGTACTGTTGGTTTACAGGAAGCTAAGTACTTGGGTTATACTATTGGTAGAGGATTAGTTAAACCTCAGACAACAAAAGTAGAGGCCATACAGAACTGGCCACAGCCTCTAACTAAAAAACAAGTAAGAGCATTTATTGGGATAACTAGTTATTATAGAAGGTTTATCCCGAATTTCGCTACAATTGCGGCACCCTTGACAGATCTCACAAAAGTAAGGGCCCCACTTATGATAAAATGGTCCCCAGAAGCAGAACAAGCTTTTAAGCATTTGAAAGATGCCCTTTGTGCCCATCCAGTTTTGGTAACCCCCAATTTCGCTAAAGATTTTATTGTATAGACAGATGCCTCTGATGTTGGTTTAGGAGCAGTTCTCTCACAGGAGTGTCAGGGAGAAGAACATCCTGTCCTTTTCCTAAGCAGAAAACTTATTTCACAGGAAAATAACTATTCTATAGTGGAGAAAGAATGCCTTGCCATTAAGTGGGCTTTAGAGACCCTTAGGTACTATCTGTTGGGAAGAAAATTTAAATTAGTAACAGATCATGCTCCTCTAACATGGATGAGTCAGAATAAGGAAACAAATTCAAGAGTTACTAGGTGGTTTCTTAGCTTGCAACCCTTCAATTTTACTGTTGAGCACAGGGCTGGTCTTTTGCAGGGCAATGCTGATGGTTTGTCTCTGGTACATTCATTGATGTCCATGGTCGCTCAACCCACTGGTGTGAGCTGGGGGGGGAGGATATGTGACAGAAAGCAAGGCCTGGTTATAAATGGAAGAATATTTAAAGACCCAGGCATTGTACATGCTATTTCTCCTTTCAGTTAAAACCCCAGGGAGAAAGAGTGTGTATTTGATTATCCCAGACAGCTGTGAAGCTGTCCAGCAGCTAATCACAGGTGTGGCTAATTTAGAAGTTGTGAGGGTTTAAATAGCAGCCTCACTTAGGCCTTGAGAGAGAGATATACAGCTACAGAAGCTGGTGTGTGTGTTTGTTACACTGTGTAAAAGACTTTTGTTCCTGTGAACTGTAAAAGGACATTATTTTTACAAAGCACTTGTGGAATGCTGTAAAGTGCTGGGACACATTTAAAAGTACTTAACTTTGCTGCAGAGGAAGGATTTCCCTCTTTTGAAGATGAACTGCCTGTTTGTTATTGCTGTGAAAAATAAAGCCTTTTAAACTACAGTGACTGTCCTGTGCTGCATTTGTGCCCTAGAAGACCGTGGTTAAAAGTGGTCCTGTTACACACTATATAACTAGCATTGTAGTCTCACTATATAAATAGTACTGCAGTATCACTATTTAACTAGTATTGTAGTATCACTATATAACTAGCACTGTAGTATCACTATATAACTAGCATTGTAGTCTCACGATATAACTAGTACTGCAGTATCACTATATAACTAGTATTGTACTGTCACAATATAACTAGTACTGCATTATCACTATATAACTAGTAGTGCAGTATCACTATTTAACTAGTACTGCAGTATCACTATATTACTAGCAGTGCAGTATCACTATTTAACTAGTATTGTAGTCTCACTATATAACTAGTACTGCAGTATCACTATATAACTAGTATTGTAGTGTCACAATATAACTAGTACTGCAGTATCACTGTATAACTAGCACCGGAGTATCACTATATAACTAGAATTATAGTATCACTATATAACTAGCACTGTAGTATCACTATATAACTAATATTGTAGTCTCACTATATAACTAGTACTCCAGTATCACTATATAACTAGTACTGCAGTATCACTATTTATCTAGTATCAGGAACACTCAGGCCTAGATTTGGAGTTCGGCGGTAAAAGGGCTGTTAACGCTCCGCGGGCTTTTTTCTGGCCGCACCATAAATTTAACTCTGGTATCGAGAGTTCAAACAAATGCTGCGTTAGGCTCCAAAAAAGGAGCGTAGAGCATTTTTACCGCAAATGCAACTCTCGATACCAGAGTT
Organism: Bombina bombina; assembly: GCF_027579735.1. NCBI lineage: Eukaryota > Metazoa > Chordata > Amphibia > Anura > Bombinatoridae > Bombina > Bombina bombina. The sequence goes on from NC_069504.1 coordinate 98,319,610, forward strand.
GCTTACGGACGCGGCCGGCATCAAAAACGTGCTCGTGCACGATTCCCCCATAGGAAACAATGGGGCTGTTTGAGCTGAAAAAAAACCTAACACCTGCAAAAAAAGCAGCGTTCAGCTCCTAACGCAGCCCCATTGTTTCCTATGGGGAAACACTTCCTACGTCTGCACCTAACACCCTAACATGTACCCCGAGTCTAAACACCCCTAACCTTACACTTATTAACCCCTAATCTGCCGCCCCCGCTATCGCTGACACCTGCATATTTTTTTTAACCCCTAATCTGCCGCTCCGTAAACCGCCGCAACCTACGTTATCCCTATGTACCCCTAATCTGCTGCCCTAACATCGCCGACCCCTATATTATATTTATTAACCCCTAATCTGCCCCCCACAACGTCACCGACACCTACCTACACTTATTAACCCCTAATCTGCCGAGCGGACCTGAGCGCTACTATAATAAAGTTATTAACCCCTAATCCGCCTCACTAACCCTATCATAAATAGTATTAACCCCTAATCTTCCCTCCCTAACATCGCCGACACCTAACTTCAATTATTAACCCCTAATCTTCCGATCGGAGCTCACCGCTATTCTAATATATGTATTAACCCCTAAAGCTAAGTCTAACCCTAACACTAACACCCCCCTAACTTAAATATAATTTACATCTAACGAAATAAATTAACTCTTATTAAATAAATTAATCCTATTTAAAGCTAAATACTTACCTGTAAAATAAACCCTAATATAGCTACAATATAAATTATAATTATATTATAGCTATTTTAGGATTAATATTTATTTTACAGGCAACTTGGTATTTATTTTAACTAGGTACAATAGCTATTAAATAGTTAAGAACTATTTAATAGTTACCTAGTTAAAATAATTACAAAATTACCTGTAAAATAAATCCTAACCTAAGATATAATTAAACTTAACACTACCCTATCAATAAAATAATTAAATAAACTACCTACAATTACCTACAATTAACCTAACACTACACTATCAATAAATTAAATAAACACAATTGCTACAAATAAATACAATTAAATAAACTAGCTAAAGTACAAAAAATAAAAAAGAACTAAGTTACAGAAAATAAAAAAATATTTACAAACATAAGAAAAATATTACAACAATTTTAAACTAATTACACCTACTCTAAGCCCCCTAATAAAATAACAAAGCCCCCCAAAATAAAAAATTCCCTACCCTATTCTAAATTAAAAAAGTTACAAGCTCTTTTACCTTACCAGCCCTGAACAGGGCCCTTTGCGGGGCATGCCCCAAGAAGTTCAGCTCTTTTGCCTGTAAAAGAATAAATACAATACCCCTACCAACATTACAACCCACCACCCACATACCCCTAATCTAACCCAAACCCCCCTTAAATAAACCTAACACTAATCCCCTGAAGATCTTCCTATCTTGTCTTCACCATCCAGGTATCACCGATCGGTCCTGGCTCCGATATCTTCATCCAACCCAAGCGAGGGCTAGACATCCACTGAAGAAGTCCAGAAGAGGGTCCAAAGTCTTCCTCCTATCCGGCAAGAAGAGGACATCCGGACCGGCAAACATCTTCTCCAAGCGGCATCTTCGATCTTCTTCCATCCGGAGCGAAGCGGCAGGATCCTGAAGACCCCCAGCGCGGAACATCCATCCGGACCGATGACTGAACGACGAATGACGGTTCCTTTAAGGGACGTCATCCAAGATGGCGTCCCTCGAATTCCGATTGGCTGATAGGATTCTATCAGCCAATCGGAATTAAGGTATGAATTTTCTGATTGGCTGATGGAATCAGCCAATCAGAATCAAGTTCAATCCGATTGGCTGATCCAATCAGCCAATCAGATTGAGCTCGCATTCTATTGGCTGTTCCGATCAGCCAATAGAATGCAAGCTCAATCTGATTGGCTGATTGGATCAGCCAATCGGATTGAACTAGATTCTGATTGGCTGATTCCATCAGCCAATCAGAAAATTCATACCTTAATTCCGATTGGCTGATAGAATCCTATCAGCCAATCGGAATTCGAGGGACACCATCTTGGATGACGTCCCTTAAAGGAACAGTCATTCGTCGTTCAGTCATCGGTCCGGATGGATGTTCCGCGCTGGGGGTCTTCAGCCAATAGAATGCAAGCTCAATCTGATTGGCTGATTGGATCAGCCAATCGGATTGAACTAGATTCTGATTGGCTGATTCCATCAGCCAATCAGAAAATTCATACCTTAATTCCGATTGGCTGATAGAATCCTATCAGCCAATCGGAATTCGAGGGACACCATCTTGGATGACGTCCCTTAAAGGAACAGTCATTCGTCGTTCAGTCATCGGTCCGGATGGATGTTCCGCGCTGGGGGTCTTCAGGATCCTGCCGCTTCGCTCCGGATGGAAGAAGATCGAAGATGCCGCTTGGAGAAGATGTTTGCCGGTCCGGATGTCCTCTTCTTGCCGGATAGGAGGAAGACTTTGGACCCTCTTCTGGACTTCTTCAGTGGATGTCTAGCCCCCGCTTGGGTTGGATGAAGATATCGGAGCCAGGACCGATCGGTGATACCTGGATGGTGAAGACAAGGTAGGAAGATCTTCAGGGGATTAGTGTTAGGTTTATTTAAGGGGGGTTTGGGTTAGATTAGGGGTATGTGGGTGGTGGGTTGTAATGTTGGGGGGGGGGTATTGTATGTTTTTTTTATACAGGCAAAAGAGCTGAACTTCTTGGGGCATGCCCCGCAAAGGGCCCTGTTCAGGGCTGGTAAGGTAAAAGAGCTTGTAACTTTTTTAATTTAGAATAGGGTAGGGAATTTTTTATTTTGGGGGGCTTTGTTATTTTATTAGGGGGCTTAGAGTAGGTGTAATTAGTTTAAAATTGTTGTAATATTTTTCTTATGTTTGTAAATATTTTTTTATTTTCTGTAACTTAGTTCTTTTTTATTTTTTGTACTTTAGCTAGTTTATTTAATTGTATTTATTTGTAGCAATTGTGTTTATTGAATTTATTGATAGTGTAGTGTTAGGTTAATTGTAGGTAATTGTAGGTAGTTTATTTAATTATTTTATTGATAGGGTAGTGTTAGGTTTAATTATATCTTAGGTTAGGATTTATTTTACAGGTAAATTTGTAATTATTTTAACTAGGTAACTATTAAATAGTTCTTAACTATTTAATAGCTATTGTACCTAGTTAAAATAAATACCAAGTTGCCTGTAAAATAAATATTAATCCTAAAATAGCTATAATATAATTATAATTTATATTGTAGCTATATTAGGGTTTATTTTACAGGTAAGTATTTAGCTTTAAATAGGATTAATTTATTTAATAAAGAGTTAATTAATTTCGTTAGATGTAAATTATATTTAAGTTAGGGGGGTGTTAGTGTTAGGGTTTAGACTTAGCTTTAGGGGTTAATACATTTATTAGAATAGCGGTGAGCTCCGATCGGAAGATTAGGGGTTAATAATTGAAGGTAGGTGTCGGCGATGTTAGGGAGGGCAGATTAGGGGTTAATACTATTTATGATAGGGTTAGTGAGACGGATTAGGGGTTAATAACTTTATTATTGTAGCGCTCAGGTCCGCTCGGCAGATTAGGGGTTAATAAGTGTAGGCAGGTGTCGGCGATGTTGTGGGGGGCAGATTAGGGGTTAATAAATATAATATAGGGGTCGGCGGTGTTAGGGGCAGCAGATTAGGGGTACATAGGGATAACGTAGGTGGCGGCGCTTTGCGGTCGGAAGATTAGGGGTTAATTATTTTAAGTAGCTGGCGGCGATGTTGTGGGGGGCAGGTTAGGGGTTAATAAATATAATACAGGGGTCGGCGGTGTTAGGGGCAGCAGATTAGGGGTACATAAGTATAACGTAGGTGGCAGTCGGCAGATTAGGGGTTAAAAATTTTAATCGAGTGGCGGCGATGTGGGGGGAGCTCGGTTTAGGGGTACATAGGTAGTTTATGGGTGTTAGTGTACTTTAGGGTACAGTAGTTAAGAGCTTTATAAACCGGCGTTAGCCAGAAAGCTCTTAACTCCTGCTATTTTCAGGCGGCTGGAATCTTGTCGTTAGAGCTCTAACGCTCACTGCAGAAACGACTCTAAATACCGGCTTTAGAAAGATCCCATTGAAAAGATAGGCTACGCAAATGGCGTAGGGGGATCTGCGGTATGGAAAAGTCGCGGCTGCAAAGTGAGCGTTAGACCCTTTAATCACTGACTCCAAATACCAGCGGGCGGCCAAAACCAGCGTTAGGAGCCTCTAACGCTGGTTTTGACGGCTACCGCCGAACTCTAAATCTAGGCCTCAGTGTGGTAAATTAAAATATTGTGTTGGTGTAGTACCAAATTTAGCCCATGAGGTGGTGATAGGGAGAAATTTTCCAAAATTTCTGGAGTTATGGGAATCTCCAGAAATATGTCAAACTTCTGATATTTATGTATTTCCTTTCTCTGAAACTGATTTTGAAGGGGGTTCCATTGAAAAGGAGAAAAATAAGATTTATTGCCCTATGCCTGTATTAGTAGGTGATCAACCTTCTCAGAGTAATGAAGTACCAAGTACTAGCTCGGAAAATATTGATGATTTGATAGATCTGGTTGGTGGCCCTGGTAATTTTAAAAAAGCCCAATGGGAGGATCCAACATTGGTAGAGGCAAGAAATAATATCAGGGTTATAAATGATGTTAATTACAAAGTAAGTCAGCCAGGGAGAAGGAAACCTGAGCAAATATATCATATAAATCTGTTAAAACCTTGGAAAGATAGGGAAGTTTTAGTTACCTTAAAACCTACAGAACTCCCTGTCACTGAACCAGAGGTAAATATATCGGAAACCCTATCTGTACATCAGAAGCAAGAGGTCAAGGATTTTATTAGAATGAACAAAGAGGTATTTTCTGTGGTTCCGGGAAAAACTAATGTTATTAAGCATGACATAATAACAGAACCAGGGAAGAAGGTCTGCCTTAAACCCTATAGGGTCCCTGAGGCTCGTAGAAAGGCTATTAAACTGGAGGTAGAAAAAATGTTAAAGTTTGGGGTAATTGAGGAATCACAAAGTGAGTGGAACAGTCCAATAGTGCTTGTTCCAAAGCCGGATGGTTCATTAAGGTTCTGTAATGACTTTCGTAAGCTTAATTGTGTTTCCAAATTTGACACCTACCCAATGCCTAGAGTAGATGAGTTGATAGAAAGGCTAGGAAAAAGCACGTTATCTCACTACAATTGATTTAGCGAAAGGGTGTTGGCAGGTGCCTCTCACTAGTCAAGCAAAGGAAAAGACAGCTTTTTCAACCCCAGAGGGCTTATTTCAGTATACGGTGTTGCCATTTGGTTTACATGGGGCCCCGGCAACATTCCAGAGGATGATGGATAGAATTCTGAAACCCCATGTTCGTTATGCGGCAGCATATTTGGATGATGTTATAATTTATAGTAAAGATTGGGAATCCCATCTTCCAAAAGTTCAAGCAGTACTTGATGCAATAAGGTCCGCTGGGTTAACTGCCAATCCTGCAAAATGTACTGTTGGTTTACAGGAAGCTAAGTACTTGGGTTATACTATTGGTAGAGGATTAGTTAAACCTCAGACAACAAAAGTAGAGGCCATACAGAACTGGCCACAGCCTCTAACTAAAAAACAAGTAAGAGCATTTATTGGGATAACTAGTTATTATAGAAGGTTTATCCCGAATTTCGCTACAATTGCGGCACCCTTGACAGATCTCACAAAAGTAAGGGCCCCACTTATGATAAAATGGTCCCAGAAGCAGAACAAGCTTTTAAAGCATTTGAAAGATGCCCTTTGTGCCCATCCCAGTTTTGGTAACCCCCAATTTCGCTAAAGATTTTATTGTACAGACAGATGCCTCTGATGTTGGTTTAGGAGCAGTTCTCTCGCAGGAGTGTCAAGGAGAAGAGCATCCTGTCCTTTTCCTAAGCAGAAAACTTATTTCACAGGAAAATAACTATTCTATAGTGGAGAAAGAATGCCTTGCCATTAAGTGGGCTTTAGAGACCCTTAGGTACTATCTGTTGGGAAGAAAATTTAAATTAGTAACAGATCATGCTCCTCTCACATGGATGAGTCAGAATAAGGAAACAAATTCAAGGGTTACTAGGTGGTTTCTTAGCTTGCAACCCTTCAATTTTACTGTTGAGCACAGGGCTGGTCTTTTGCAGGGCAATGCTGATGGTTTGTCTCGGGTACATTCATTGATGTCCATGGTCGCTCAACCCACTGGGTGTGAGCTGGGGGGAGGATATGTGACAGAAAGCAAGGCCTGGTTATAAATGGAAGATATTTAAGACCAGGCATTGTACATGCTATTTCTCCTTTCAGTTAAAACCCCAGGGAGAAAGAGTGTGTATTTGATTATCCCAGACAGCTGTGAAGCTGTCCAGCAGCTAATCACAGGTGTGGCTAATTTAGAAGTTGTGAGGGTTTAAATAGCAGCCTCACTTAGGCCTTGAGAGAGAGATATACAGCTACAGAAGCTGGTGTGTGTGTTTGTTACACTGTGTAAAAGACTTTTGTTCCTGTGAACTGTAAAAGGACATTATTTTTACAAAGCACTTGTGGAATGCTGTAAAGTGCTGGGACACATTTAAAAGTACTTAAAGGGACAGTCTAGGCTAAATATATTGTTTTATTAACTTACTTTTCAATGCCAGACAAGCCATTTTTAACATGTCCCTCATCTCTCTGCTTCTATAAAGTGCAGGGAATGTTTAAATATACATTGCTGGGGGGCGGAGCCAACTGCCAAAGGAGATGGACGTTACACAGCAGAGCTCCTGAAGATTAATTGATAAATCTTTAATTTACAGAACCCTAGGACCCAATATCTTCCTCATATTTTGCTCTTAGGATGGAGGACTCTTCTACACACATTTGTTCTCTTCTGGCAGACTTGCTTGATAAAGCCGACAGCCAATTTAACAGCCTACGGTCTGTCTTTGCAGAGCTGCGTAGTCAAGATGGCGCCTCTCACATATTTAATTCTGTCATCCTCATGGCGAGTCGGACAGAAGACTTACTGATTACAACACCTTGTTCTCAACAATTGCAAGAAAGGCAGCCTACTGGGAACTCAATTAGCATTTTACTGGGAACTACAGATGACAACCTGTTGCAATCATATGCAGCTGATACTCTCTACATGGCAGCTGTTGCCCCGGGATCAGCAGGATTCCCTCAGATCAAGACTACGCGGCGCCCGCTGCCCACTATGTCTCCTCGTCTAAGCTTACAATTACCTCTGAGCCCTAACAAGCTTAAGACACTGAGCACTACAAGAGATCATAATGGGCAATTGACGGAACACTCGAATCAGCCGCTCGTGGCACCCACTGCTCTGAGCATTACTGCAGCAGAAGTTCAGGTGAAAGTCTTAGTGCGGTGGTCCAACGTGGGTAAGCGATCTCAGCGGAGGAGAGCTATGAGGGAGACTCAGCATAAAGCCCCCGGAGTTAAGAGTAAGGTAACATGGAGATCCGCTCCGGCAGGGAAACTAACCTCTCACTGGTGGGACTTGATTATTTGGGCCGCACAGTACCACGGCTCCCGGCAGCGAAAATACTCGGATGCATCTACCTGCTCTGTTCCTAAAAGCCTATACATGAGAGAAGGAATCGGCTGAGATCCCTGCCGTTACAGGTCAGATCTAAGGGCTCAATCTGATGACTTTACGCCTAACCATAATCTGACTGTAAGGAGATGAGCTAATTTGAATACTCCTAACATTTGCTCCTTTAACTTTGGGACACTCTGTAAATTCACGGCTCCTGCATAGAAGCTGCAAGCCTAGTCTGTGAACTATATGTTAGGGCTTTTCTGCATTAAAATAGAGTGCAGTGGTATTGACTTTTCCCTCATGTTGAGAAAGATGTATAAACTGGGACACTACTGCAGCTTTTGACAGTATATCTCTGCAATTACCTTGTTCTGTAGCAGATATAAGTTTCCTCATAAGTTAACTTACACATATTGATCCCCTTTTGGGAACTACTCTGCACCTATACTTCTATATGATGCTACATAAAACAATGTACTTCGTCTGTAAAAGAGGGGTTACATATATGACAAATGTATGCTTAATTTCGTGTATGACACACTTGGTGATAAAGTCAGATTTATATCTTCATCTTACAATGAGTCTCTTGCCCTGAAACTAAATGTTTAACTGTTTACTGTGCTGTTAGTCCAGCAGCAGCTGAGTCTTGTTGTAACACTTTGCTATAAGTCTGGAGGTTTAAGTGTTGCACACACCCTGCTTATGTTGAGGTCAATCTACCTAGGATCTCTCAATGACAGTAGCATTATATCTGTTTTTATGCCTATTTCAATATATACAAGAGGCTTGTCTTATATTGCCTTACAACTGTCCTTCTACCAACAAAGTATGCCCAGGTTGTTATTCCATTGGGGATTATTGATGCTAGTTTAGGCCATCTAGCATATACTGGCTTCTTAGTAGATTTAAATTGTGAGATAAAAACTGTTGACATAATATAAATAATATATATCTTCATAACTTTCTTTTCACCAAATCTCCATAATTTGAACACGCACAAAAGAGCAACCATAGCTTATTTAGTCTGATAGGCGGGTCTTAGTAGCTCATTCATAATGTTACTTACAGACAGCTTTAGTGTACAAGGCATACGTTAATTAGGGTATATTTATGCCCACAATTGCTGTTAACATATATGGGTCAGCTTGCTATGTATATTATAGTGAATACTGCTTACTATACTATTTGTTTTTATTTTATCTATTTACTTTTTATATATATTACTACTTATAGCACTATAAGTTCAAAGTAGGATGCTTCCATTAAAATAGCCTAAGGGAATACTAAGTATGATCCTCAAAGCAGCAAGTAGTAGTGTTCGGTTATATCCCTCTGCCATGAGACACTTAGAGTTTAATTGTTCATATAAAATATATAGCTATAGCGCCGTTAGGCTTAGTAATTGCACTCTCAGATTATATATTACTTAAGCCTCCCTATAATTCACCTAGTTTAACCTAAAACTCTCTTGACTCCAATATAAGGGAAGAGAGCAAATGTTTTCTAATCGTGGTCCCACATAAGCTTAATATCTATTTGGCACATGATCTGTTACTCCATGGCTGCTCCATGTTCCTGTGTCTCAGGAGCTTTGAGGCACCGATGTTTGTAGCCTTTTCTCTGCTTCAATGATTATTGCACTGATTTTCATGTATGTATAATTATGCTTATATTTTTATTTTTGTGCTTTCTCATTCGCCCGCAGAGATGTGTCTATGTTTGGGCGCTAGTGGGTTCATTTAATGTATTTAATACTCTTTGCTCTTATAACTGTACTTGGAAATACGTTATGTTTATGCCTTATTGTATCTATGTCTCCAGGATATGACATTGCTTATGTGGAGTTCCATATTTATGTAAAATTATTTGTCTCTGTTGGGCTCCTCCCCTCCCTTTCCCGCCGGTACTGACTGCCTGCGGGTCATACCCCTATGCCTTTTTCCCGCACTGCCTATAGTTGGTAATCCCTTAGGGGTGGAGCTCCTCTAGAAATCTCTTATGTTTCATATATACTAATGTCCCCCACCCCTCTTTAACTCTATATTTAGATAATTACTCCACTTTGATGGAGCTATGCCCATCCCAGTAGTCATGTAAATAACAAGCCCTCCCTGTGAAGTCCACCCTTATATCCATCCAATAAGGCTTTCCATACCTGCTCTCATGCCCTATTTGGCTCCGCCCCCCCCCACTCCCCTCCCCACTCCACTTTGAGCGGCTCTTGCCCGCTGCGTCCCCTTATCCCCCTCCCCGCTAAATTGGCCCATAAGTGGCCAAACACAAGCCAATCCATGTTTATCTTACTTTATTAGTTTATATTATGCTACAAACGCTTTTCAGGATAATGTGGAGAATATACTCTATTTCCCCCCTCCCTCTACCCCCCATAAAACCAACCCTTCCTTGCTTTTATATTTTCTAAATTAATAACTTATGGTGTATTTATCCATCACAAGGTTGGGTCACTTCTAGTCTACATACCATAAAAAAATAAAATCTGAGGTCTCAATCTGGATAGTCCAAAATCTTTACTAATACCTTTAATAAGTGGGATTTATATGCCCCTTCTGTTTAGATTTATTGCCTAGTAAACCTCCATGTTCCTTCATAACACTAACCAGCTATAGCTTCTCCATTCTTATACCACTCACCATAGAGTATTACTCTTCATATTTTTGAATCTATACAATGTGGGCACATCTAGTATTGTTTATCTGGCAAGATCATGGTATTAGTATTGTACTATTCTCTTTTGTTATTATTGTTGGACGTTTCATTATTGTTATATTTGTTTATGACTTCAATAAAAAGCTATTAAAAAAAAAAAAAAATATATATATACATTGCTAGTTAACAGTTGAAAATGGAAGCTAAGCTCCGCCCACCGCTTGGTATATAGTTGTGTATGTCTTGTTGTGGCCAATAATGATTGACTCGTAAATTAGTTTTAACATGCACACGCCGCTTTGCACATGCGCAGTTTATGCATAAGAGTGCCGCTGCCTAATCATTCCCCAAAACCTGTATTTAAAAAGTTTAGTTCCAGATGAACTGGTGATTGTTTATGGCTCTGCAAGGATAATGCTATACTAGTATAGAGGTGTGTGTCTCAGTTTGCTGGATTTGTAATCCTTTTGTGTCAGGCTGTGGATAGTATGAGCAGAGGGAGACCGCTCTGCTTACAGGTAGTAAAAGGTTGGGACTGGAGGGATTTTCATGGCCGCAATTGGCTGGACAAGGCGGGGGGGAGCCTAACAATTCATTTTAATATTTATCACATAGCCATGTTTTTAGCAACATGCAGGCTCCCTCCTGCCTTCAGTGCTGTCAATATGCAGCTATGGTAAGGCAGGCAGAGACTGGTAAAAGACTGCACGCTGCTGTAGCTATCTATGCTGTATG